>NC_139220.1:211243946-211513946 GCF_055691185.1 Crinia signifera
TGTAACATGTGCAGAGAGAGTTAGATTTGGGTGGTGTGTGTTGAAACTGAAATCTAAATTGCATTGTAAAAATAATGCAGCCAGTATTTACCCTGCACAGAAACAAAATAACTCACACAAATCTAACTCTCTCTATACATGTTACATCTGCCCCACCTGCAGTGCACATGGTTTTTCCCATTTTGAGAACAAATTTGTACTGCGATCAGATCTGAAAAAGGTCCATTGGTCGATCTGGATATGTTTTCGTTTTTTTCGATGTTGATTTGCAAAAGCAAATCAACATCGAACAGTGTTGACTGCTTTCGATATATATTGGATCCCGATGCGCGGCACCAGGATCGAAAGCAGTTGGATGCTACTCTATGAAGCATCCCACCCTGCATGCCGTCTGCCACCATCCTTCCCTCCTGTTCGATTCCGGCAACTCGATGGGTCCTGGCGGCCATTATATTGAATTGGTATTGGCAGTCGCCAGCATCGAACTGCGTGTAGACAGTAGAACAATTTCTAAATGCGTGAGATATACAGAAGGGCATTCTTACAAAGAAATAAGGATCAAATAGAGAAAAAATGGGCAGACTATATGGGCCAAATGTTTATCTGCCATCAAATTCTGTGTTTCTCATTCTGGCATAATACTGTATGCACTGTGTGGCAGCTGTCTAAATACTAGTGCTGACCAACCGAAGCTAAATAGTGATATAACGTTCTCGCTGACCTTTTATTAAACTTGCAATCTCCTCCCTCTCTTTAGGTGGTTCTGAGATTTAGGAAAGGATCTCGGATCCAGATCTGCAGTGAACATGGCTGGTGAGCGTCCGAAAAATTACACACATTCACTTCAATTTCAGGACTGAAGCTCCGCACACATGGAGCAATATGATTGCTGGCAATATATTGCTCAGTGTCTCCTTTTGATCAGTGACCAGAGCTGGTCGCAGATCAAAAAGGAGATACTGCTGGGGGAAGCCGCAGGGGGACACAGCTGTTTGCCGGGACACTGCAGGGGGAAGCCGCTGATCACAGGAACATGCTACTGCGACCATTGCAGGGATATGGTCGCTCAGTGACCATATCCCCCGGGATTCTTGCTAGAATCGCACCATGTGTATGGGGCTTTACACTAAGGGGGGTATTTCAATATTCTGCTAAAGTGCCTGATACATTGGTATGCAACTTAACACCAATTGCCATTCCCTAATACCGCTGCAATCCAATATTGCTCTGGTGAGGGGACAGCTACTCCATAAAGCTTCCGTACCTGCGATGCCTACCCCTGCTAATTTCAACACTAATTACTTGAAATGGAACTTTACATGACCATGTTAGTGCGCATGCATGTGCACTGCTAGAGGGCATGCAGTATGGAGGGATCTGAAAGGATCTCTCTTAGCAACAATATTGCCTACACATAGGAAGGGGTGGGGTATCCCGGTTCATAGGTGCCACAGGCAAACTCTGAACACTAGTCGGCCACATTGCGCTCCTAAAAATGAATGAGTCTTATTACTAAACTCATGCAGAAATGAGCAATCGCCCATTAGTGATGATCAATAGGCTCCCAAATCTTTTGCAGTGTATGTTTTCTACGTATTCTCATTATACCTAGCTATATTTACTTTCCACACAGAAAAGCAGAATAACTTCCCCCCTCTGCCTCGGTTCATACCACTCAAGCCATGCTTCTACCAGGATTTTGAGACGGACATCCCAGACATACATCGTACGACGGCAAAACGTCTTTACTACCTGTGGATGCGTGAGTATGCTTTTTGCACTATCACATCTGTTATATACAGGGTTAGCATTGATATCAAACAGTTACCAGGCGAAATGGGTCCATGGATGCAAAAATGTTAATAAACCATTTATTTATTTTGTAAGGGGTTTGAGGGAAGAAAATTAATGCGATCTTTCTTTTACAAGGTAACTGAAGGAAAACTGCAGATTTTCAGGGCACAAAAGCATTTTTTTTTTGGTAGATTAGTGATAACATGGTGATTGCCACTATTCATTTAATAATGTGTATACTTCACTCTTTTACAAAATGTATGGATGTGATCAGTGTTAACATTATGGGATAAGAAGGAGCTTACAATGTTCTAGGGCAGTGGTAGCCAACCCTAGCCCTCGAGAGCTACCAACAGTTCACATTTTCCAGACAACCTAGCTGCTGCACAGCTGCACTCATTAATCACATACACATTTTAAAAGATCCACAGATGGAGCTAATTAGCTCACTTGTGATTCTGTGAGGAGACCTGCAAAACATGCACTGTTGGTAGCTCTCGAGGACTAGGGTTGGCTACCCCAGTTCTAGGGAATATAAATGTAAATAGATGCTTTTTTGTTTTATTCCACCTAAAACTAGAACAAATGCCGTTTTGGTGGCATATGATCCAGGGAAAGCTCTTCAGACTGAGGCTTGGATGTATGAATCAGTGATAAGAGGGGAGAAGTCTGCCAATGGAGTATTGTGCCATGGCAACCAATGAGCTTTGACGTAACCATTTATCCAAGTGCATTCTATAAAATTATAGGTAGCAGCTGATTGGTTGCCATGGCAAACTTCTCCAGTCTTTTCACTGTTTCATACATAAACCCATTGAACATGTCAGATGAGACTTCAGTGTTAGATTTCCATTCGTATATGTCAGTTTTTTCCTTTTTCTTACACAATTTACATTATTTTCCCTCGTCTTTGTTCTGTTCACTGTCAAATATGCATAATGTACAGTTCTTCCTTCTGCTCAGTTGTTCTATCTTCCATACTGTCTTAAGTGCATTTGGTTGCAGTTGTGTAACCCTGACTCTTCAACAAGTGTGCGATAGAAGCAGGCTGATCAAGGCCAGTGTTAATGTCACGTGCCCTCCCCGAAAACACCTGGGCACACCTGCTTTTTTTTTCCACACCCAGAAAACTACAGGTTGCCACCCATAAAAGGCTGCTTTCTGTCAGCCAAGCTGTGATGGGCTTGCGATTTAGATTCTTTCACTGTTTGGCCTTGTGCATGCACGCTACGATCCGTATGCATGTGCAGTCTTTTGATAATCATTCACCGTGCAAATTTGTGCAACAACGATCAGCTCTGAATAATCCCCCCCCATGTTCTTCGTTAAATGGATCAATATGGATGGAGGAAATGAAAGCACATCCATATTCTAATCCTCATTTACCATTGTAGTGTATTTTATTCTTGTGAGTTTGCACCACACCCTGTTTCTAGTGTCCAAATGCACAAAAGATGGAAAGGAACAAGAGCAGATTAAAAATTCTCTTTTTCATTCATGCCAATGGTGGTCACTGGGACAGTGGGGTGTGGGTGGAGCTTCAGCTACAGGCACCAAGTAGAATAGAGTTCTTCAAGTGCAGCCCAGGCTCCTCCTCCTCCACGCCCCTACAGGCTTCAGTTGTTTCTTGGTGCCTCAAGGCACAGGTACCATGGGACAGGGCTCCGTGCCCTGTCTAATATCTTTATTTTTAATTTTTTTTTTTTTTTTTTCCCTTTTACACGGAGACAGCGTTACGCTGCTCCCCTGTGGCTGGCAGCGGCGCGCTGACTTACATAGCCAGACCCGCCGCTCTCCTCATGACACGGAGGACGCCGCGCTCCACCACAGGTAAGCGGGTCCTCCATGTGAGGTGACGCGCGCACCATATCAGGGGCGCACCGCTAGCGGTCGAGTCACCGGGCGGGGTGCAGCCCGGGTGACCCTGGCAGTGGCACCCAGTCTTTTCTGCGCGGCCACTAGACCACCAGGTAGCCGTACTGTGGAACGCCATTTTGGTTAATGGCGCAGGGCACTGATGGTTCCAGGGGAGGCGGGGCTTTGATCCACAGCTCCCCGCCTCCACGCTCAGAGCGGCACAACGCTGGTTTTCCCGCCTGAGCTTAGCTTCCCCACGCCCCAGCAGCGTTCTGAAGACGCCATTACGCGGGACTACACTGTGGGAGAAGTGCACCGGAATCCCTGCTCCTCTACACGCTACAGGAACAGGTTTTTCAGCAGTCCTCTGTACCTCAGTATTGGCCTGAGAGTCAGAGAGGATAGTGTCTTATTTTCTACTGTCATCCATCTGTATACCTTTATAGTTTCAGAGGGTGTTACTGTCCACTGTATTCATTGTTATCAGTGCAGGGCCTGTCTGTGTTAACATGTCACAGAAAAACCCCAAAGCAAAGCCAGCTAGGGAATCACCTAAACTGCATGCTTATACATGCACTAACTGTAAGGAGAATTATTCCTCCATACAGGAACAAGCTGGTTTGTGTGAACGCTGTTCTGCACAGGACTCCCTGGGGGGCCCCTCAGTCCCAGCTCGTGGGGAACCCAGTTGGGCTTCCACTCTCTCAGCAGCCATGAAGGAGTTAGCAACTCAGTTAGCTGCAAACAGAGAGTCTGCTGCGCAGCCATTGCCAGCTCAGCCTGCTGTTGCTGCATCAGAGCCGTCCTGGGTACAGGGTTTGTCCTCCTCTGTTCAGGATTTAGTCCAGGTGTCTGCTTCTCTGCAGTCTGCATTGAGGGCCCCACCTAAGCGCAAAGCACAAGCCCCTTTAGCCTCTAATCAGTTGGATGCTGGGGATGACTTAGACGACCAGAGGGTCGACACAGATGATGATCCTGACATAGATGATGTCGACATAGATGAACCTGACAAGGAGGAAAGGATGACCCAGTCCAGAGTAGACTCCTTGGTTAAGGCTGTAAGGATGTCTCTCAACATACAGGACTCCCAGGCCACAACATCTGACACACTTCTTTTTAAGAAGAAAAAGAAGGAGTTAGCTCTTTTTCCCTCAAATTCAGACTTAAATGAAGTTTTATCTGAGGCGTGGCAACACCCTAACAAAAAGTTCCTAGTGTCCAAACGCCTGATTTCCTTCTTTCCGTTCGCGCCAGCGGACCGTAAGAAATGGGAGGAGCCGCCACAGGTTGATGCTCACGTGGCCCGCCTAGTTAAGGCCACAACCCTTCCCATCCCTACAGTGGCCTCTCTTAAGGATCCTACTGATAGGAAGATTGAACACTGTCTAAAGTCTGTGTTTTCCAATGCTGGTGTGTCAGCAAGGCCGGCTATGGCCTCAGCCTGGGTGGCAAAGGCAATTGCTACTTGGGCTGACTCTTTACAGGAGCAAATATCCTCAGGTACACGTCGCTCTGAATTGCTGTCAACGGTGGACCTCATTAGGGAAGGGGCCACATACCTGGAAGAGGCAGCCATAGATGCAGCGGCCCTCTCCTCTAAAATTTCAGCCTCTTCAATTGCTGCCCGGCGTGCACTGTGGCTGCGCACTTGGAACGCAGATTCTGATTCCAAAAAGGCATTAGAAGCCCTTCCTTTTTCAGGGGAAGTACTGTTCGGCTCTGAGCTGGACAAGATTGTAGCCACCATTGCTACGTCAAAAACAGCTTTTCTGCCTTCGGCACCAGCTAGGCAGAGATCTCAGTCCTTTCGGACCTTCCGTCCACAGGGGAGGCCCAGGGGTCAGCCTTCATCAAGGGCACAGCCCGCCGCAAGGCGTCCATCCGCCCCCAAACCCAAACAGTCCTGGGCGGGTCGCCGTCAGGCCCCTAAACAGGCCGACAAGCCTGCAACATGAGAATCAGGCGGCCCACCAACCACGTCAGGTGGGCGGTCGCCTGTTGTCTTTTGCCGGGGTTTGGCAGGCCACTACCACCGACAGGTGGGTGAACACCATAGTGGCACAGGGTTACTCCCTCTCTTTTCAGGGGCGTCCGCCATCTCGGTTTTTCACAACAGGCATGCCTCGGGAGAAGGACAGAGCGGCTGCTCTGACCAGCTCCATTCACTCCCTACTGACAGCAGGGGTCATAGTACCTGTTCCACTTTCTCAGCGAGGAGCAGGTTTCTATTCAAGCCTGTTCCTGGTGACAAAGCCGGACGGGTCTTTCCGGCCCATCCTCAACTTGAAGGGCCTGAACAAACATCTCTGCGTTCCCAAGTTCAGGATGGAGTCCCTCAGGTCTATCCTGCAGGCCCTGGAACCGGGGGACTTCATGGCATCCCTGGACATCCAGGATGCCTACCTCCATGTGCCAATTCGGCCGGACAGCCAGTGCTACCTCAGGTTTGCAGTCAAAAGCAACCACTACCAGTTCATAGCCCTCCCCTTCGGGCTGGCAACAGCGCCACGAATCTTTACAAAGATTATGGCCACCATGGCGGCGGCCCTGAGGGCCCAGGGCGTTCGGCTACTACCGTATCTGGACGACCTCTTAATACTGGCTCAATCCGCACAGTCACTCCAGGGCCATCTGGAGCTAACGGTTTCCCTCCTGCAGACCCACGGCTGGCTCATAAATTGGAAGAAGTCCTCAACAACCCCATCACAGCGGATGGTGCATCTCGGAGCCGTGATAGACACAAAAACCCTCAGGGTTTACCTGCCGGAGGACAAGTGGATACTCCTCAGAGACCTCCTAAAGCTCTTCCTGAAGCAGCACAGGGTCTCTGTGTACTTGTGCATGAAAGTCCTAGGCAAGATGGTCTCTTGTTACGACATGGCGGAATTCGCGCAGTTCCATTCCAGGCCACTGCAGAGGGAAATGCTGCGTCACTGGAACCGTTCCCAGCCAAGCCTAAAATCACAGACCTTTGTTCTGTCCAGGCAGACACGTCTGTCGCTCACATGGTGGCTCAGTCCTCTAAACCTTCAAAAAGGGCGCCAGTTTGTCATCCCTCAGTGGGTGATGTTAACAACGGACGCCAGCCTCCGAGGGTGGGGAGCTGTTCTGGCGGAACACTCCTTCCAAGGCCGTTGGTCAAGGGAGGAAGCGCTACTCCCAATAAACATACTGGAGCTAAGAGCCATCCTGTTAGCCCTCAAGTCGGCAGGCCCTCTGATTCACTCCAAACCGGTGAAGATACAATCGGACAATGCCACTGCGGTGGCATATGTCAACCACCAGGGGGGGACCAGGAGCCTAGCGGCCATGAGGGAGGTAACAGCCATTCTACAGTGGGCAGAACATCACCTGTTGGCTCTGTCAGCGGTACACATCCCAGGGGTCCAGAACTGGGAGGCCGACTTTCTAAGTCGCCAGGAGGTACTATCAAGCGAATGGGAGCTCCACGAGGATGTGTTCCAGGAACTAGTCAACAAATGGGGACTCCCACAAATAGACCTAATGGCCTCAAGCGTCAACAAAAAGTTACCCCGTTACGGGGCTCGCGCAAGGGACCCACAGGCATATCTGGTGGATGCCCTGTCGGCTCCATGGCCATTCTCCCTGGTCTACATTTTTCCCCCAGTGGCACTGCTACCAAGAGTCATCAGGCGCCTCAAGCAAGAAGGGACCACAGCAATCCTCCTGGCACCAGACTGGCCCCGCAGAGCCTGGTACTCAGACCTTCGGGAGATGTCTCTACAGCCACCTTGGAGGCTGCCAGCTCGTCCGGACTTGCTAGTACAAGGACCATGCCTTCACCCGAATCTAGGCAGACTAGCTTTGACGGCATGGCTCTTGAAACGGAAGTTTTAAGAGAGAAGGGTTTTTCTTTACCGGTAATAAAAACCATGATAGCGGCAAGGAAACCGGCTTCTTCCCGGATCTACTATGGAATCTGGAAGGCTTTTTTCATCTGGTGTGCAAAGAAGAACTTTCCGCCTAGGGAGTTTCGGCTGTCCAGGATCCTGGCCTTCTTGCAAGCGGGCCTGGATTTGGGCCTTAGGTTGTCCTCCTTAAAGGTCCAAGTTTCCGCTCTCTCTATTTTGTTTCAGCGGAAATTAGCAAAGAGGATGGCTATACAGACCTTTCTACAAGGCGTCCTTCACATACAGCCTCCCTTTGTGCCTCCAATCCAGCCTTGGGACCTCACAGTGGTTCTCTCAGCACTACAAAAACCACCGTTTGAGCCTCTAGAATCCGCAGAGCTCAGGTGGCTAACATGGAAAACAGTGTTCCTACTGGCTATTTCTTCAGCCAGAAGAGTTTCGGACCTGTCAGCATTATCCAGTGCATCTCCGTACCTAGTGTTCCACCCGGACAGGGCAGTCTTAAGAACAAAAAAGGAGTTCCTGCCAAAAGTTGTTTCCAGTTTTCACATAAACCAGGATATCGTTGTTCCTGCCTTCTCCCAGTTGGAGGACTCCCCAGAGTTACGCTCTTTGGATGTTACAAGAGCTTTAAAAGTTTACGTTAATAGGACTCAATCCTTACGCAAGACAGAGGCCCTGTTCGTGCTCTATGATGCAAACAAGAGAGGTTGGCCGGCAACGAAGCAGACATTGGCTCGATGGTTGCGGCTAACCATAAAACAGGCTTATGTATCTGCTGATAAGCCAGTTCCATCCTCTATCAGAGCCCACTCCACACGTGCGGTAGCGGCCTCTTGGGCGGCTCATCAGGGAGCCTCTGCAGAACAGTTGTGTCGCGCGGCCACTTGGTCCTCTCCACACACCTTTCTAAAATTTTACCATTTTGACACGTTCGCCAGGGCAGATTCTGCTTTTGGGCAACGCGTCATCAGTGCAGCTCAGGTGCGTTCCCTCCCGTAAAAGGGACAGCTTTGGGACGTCCCACTGTCCCAGTGACCACCATTGGCATGAATGAAAAAAGGGGATTTTGGTCCTACCTGTAAAATCCTTTTTTCTGAATCCATGGTGGACACTGGGCACCCGCCCTCGCACACTGATCTACAGTAATGGGGGTCGGCTTACACCTTCCTGAAACTTTTTCTCCCTTTGGGTTGCTGGTTTCTTTCCTATTTCTCTTCCTTTTCCTGTACCTTGCGGGTAAGCTGTTGAACAAACTGAAGCCTGTAGGGGCGTGGAGGAGGAGGAGCCTGGGCTGCACTTGAAGAACTCTATTCTACTTGGTGCCTGTAGCTGAAGCTCCACCCACACCCCACTGTCCCAGTGTCCACCATGGATTCAGAAAAAAGGATTTTACAGGTAGGACCAAAATCCCCTTTTTGTATACATGCAGTCCTGATTTCCTGACTTCATAGGTGTCCTGGATTTCTCTTGCTGCATCTATGGGCCTAATTCAGACTTGATCGCAGGGCATATTTGTTCTCGACATGGTCAAAACCATGTGCACTGCAGGTGAGGCAGATGTAACATGTACAGGCCCTTTTTTTTGCCTGTTCTGGTCTGATCCCGATCCGATGCGCGGCCCCGCAGGTCGGTCGTTATTCAGATCCTACCTGCAGCAGGTAGGATCTGAAAACTAACGTACACCCAGGTGGGGGTCGCGATTGGATCTGAACACACTCACGCTGCACATCGTGAGCGGGTCGTGCGCTCCGTGTGATTGTGAGCGGGTCGGACAACCCGCTCACAATGTGCATCGTGAGCGGGTCCCCTGGTGTGTACCGGGCATTAGATTTGGGTGGGGTGTGCTCAAACAGACATCTAAATTGCAGTGTGAGAATAAAGCAGACATAATTTACCCTGCACAGAAACAAAATAACTCCCCCAAATGTCACTCTCTCTGCATGTCACATCTGCCCCACCTGCAGAGCACATGGCTTTTCCCGTTTTGAGAGCGTATTTGTTCTGTGTTCAGGTCTGAATTAGGCCCTATATGCCACCTCCTTTTTCTGTACCTTTTTATCCTTAACTATCCTGTGGTGGGTGGTTTGCAATTAGCCTGATGTGTAATATGCCCTGTGTGTTGTCCAATTCTGTTATTACAGGAACACTAGTTTCAAGTCACCCAAATATGTGACATAAGGGAGAGTCTGTTGTCATTTGTCAAATGTATTTCTTACATATATGTATGCAGATTTATTTTTCATTCTTATAGCATATGAGACTACATGCATTATTGTAAGTATGTGGGTATGCCTTTGTAAATCCAGGCTAAGGTGAATTGGTTAGCCTCTACCAATACTCCTCTTTACTCAATTTACACACTTGCCTAAAACGGACTTCCTGCCAGTCTTTCCAAAAAGTACCCAATGTTCTATATTAATGTTTTATGTATGTCTATGTGATGCTAAGATTATGAAATCATTACCATAAAGATGATTTCTGATATGAATGATTAAACCTACTCTTGTTAGTCATATGTTAAATCTGCATAATAAAGTATAATACTTGCTATGTTCCTGATCTCACGAGACAAATCTATATTTAGTTCAAGTCTCATCTGCTTTCCCAGTCTCCTATAGCCAATCTGCTAGTATGTTACAAGATTTTCCAAAAGCTAGGAACATCCCTTTAATATTTTGTATATTGCGACATCTTCCTTTTAT
This sequence comes from Crinia signifera, assembly GCF_055691185.1. Classification (NCBI taxonomy): domain Eukaryota; kingdom Metazoa; phylum Chordata; class Amphibia; order Anura; family Myobatrachidae; genus Crinia; species Crinia signifera. The sequence goes on from NC_139220.1 coordinate 211,254,175, forward strand.
TTTATGGAATTGCTGTGGTGGGAGTGGGGGAAGGATTATGGTTTCCAATTCATAGTACTCTGCCTTTCCTCAACCTTACTCTGATCTTTTTGGCTCTCTTCTCCTTACTGCACGTGTGTGCCTCTGCGTGACCCCGTGTGTGCGTGCAGTGAACAGTATCACGCTGGCGGTGAATCTGATTGGCTGCCTGGCGTGGCTGATTGGAGGAGGCGGAGCCACTAATTTCGGCCTGGCGTTTCTATGGGTTATCCTTTTCACTCCCTGCTCCTATGTGTGCTGGTTCAGACCTATTTACAAAGCCTTCAAGTAAGTATCTGTCTATCTAATTTAAATGATCTCACAATCCACCATCTTTCTTTTCCTCTTTTTCTCTCCTATTGTTAACTTTACATTGTTCTGTACCCATTTTGTTTCCAGTCTAGTTAAATCCCTTAAACTCTTCTTTTCCAATGTCTTACTGTGACTACCATACTAAACACTACAAAACTAGCTCAGGATTGTTTCTTTAACATATTACAGTGTCCGTACTGCAGTGATAACTAGTGGTAGGAAGTATTGTAAACTTGGCTGTCAACTTTGTATGTGCTGCCATTAATACCACCTAAGCACCTTACTCTGTTTTGCATGGTACTTTGTTCCAGCTTTTAAGTGTATCCATGTACATGTAGTCTGCATTGAGAGGTCTCTGTGTCTGACGGGTGTCCTTTTCTTCTCACAGGACAGACAGCTCTTTTAACTTCATGGCTTTTTTTTTCACATTTATGGCCCAGTTAGTCATCAGCATAATACAAGCTGTCGGTATTCCTGGATGGGGAGTCTGGTGAGTCTTTATACAGATATGTCCACAGTAGTAAATAAATGTTACCTGGTGGGTATTTAGGAATGTGGCTAGATGTTACATACACAAGCCTAGGCCAAAGCGATAGGGGCCAATGTCCTAGTAGTCTGTCTGATCATAATCCTGCTTATTAATACACTTTATCTTCTAAAACAAATGGTTGTGATGACTGTCCTTTTTTGGCTCAGATTATAAATTAGGGAAACTGGGATGGATGGATGGATAGAATTTTGCTTCATCCAAAATATGTTGATTCTTAAATACAATAAATCTATACTTAATTGGATGCTAAACCATCTGTTTTCTCAAACACTAGAACCAATTGCCCTAAGAAACAGACTTTAACATCCCAACATTTCCATGATTCAAACGGATCTTGTTTAATAACTAGCTGATGCACGGGCTGAGCAAAGAGTGTTAATATTCAGTTTTATGTAATAGCGGAAGGTGTTTATTTGGAACTGTTCACTGGATAAGAATTAATGATATAAGGAGTTTTGATTTGGATCATAATTCTTAAGCCATTTTGGGGCCAGCAAAACTCTGCTGTAGGAGCTTCCACTTAGTGAGTGCGCACGCAAAAATATGTATTCTCCCCTTTATGCAGAGCGATCTGCCATTTTGCTGGGAACCCGCCCATTATTCCAGAGCGTTATGTCCTCAGCAGGGCCCACTTGCACCAGGCAGTGTTTCACCTATCTAAAAGCGAGTGCTTCTGCTTTCACCCGACTCAGCACGGCCTGCATCTATCATCAAACACTTTGAATGTTACCTACTTGAGACTATCCCAGCCAAGTTCCAACCCTCCAGTCACCAGTGGATATGCCTTGAATTGTACTTGTGTCCAGTTGGTTCCTGAATATACAGTATGCATGAAAAACCAGAAAGATACACTATGCTGCACTGCGTCACTTCCTTTGTTATTTTACCGGCTTCATTCTTGTATTTTGTGTTATCTTTTAGTGGATGGATCGCAACTATCAGCTTCTTTTCAACAAATGTGGGTTCGGCAGTGGTGATGCTAATTCCCACAATTATGTTCACAGCCGTGGCAGTCTTCTCTTTTGTGGCATTGACAAAGGTATAGTGTAACATTCACATCTTTCAGTGTGGACTGTGATTTGATTTTGCTGTAGACATTCATCACTTTTAAAGCCGTTATTTGTAGTTACATTGGCTTTTTGTACCAGTGGGTATTCTTCTGCAGGGGTGACACAATGGCCTGCATGGGTGTGGCATGTACCCTGTTGTCATCTGCTGAGGTGTGATACCAAAATACTTGCTCAGTGACCAGAGCCAAGTGCTGCACTAACAATACATGCAGCTTCCGGCTCCTGTCGGTGTAGGAGAAGACGCTACAGCCAACATACTGGGCGCAGCTTGCATCTCCTGGACCCCCAGAGATGACTAAATCACACCCATGGTATCAAATCACACCCCCTTCTTGAAATGCTAGCCTATGGTACATGTACAGATATTCAACAGCTGAACCAGGTGTCATTCCGCACCTACTTCTGCACTATTCATCTAGAGCAGGGATTGGGAACCTGCGGCCCTCCAGCTGTTGTTGAACTACACATCCCAGCATGCCCTGCAACAGTTTTAGTATGGCTAAATAGCAAAGCTGTAGCAGGGCATGATGGGATGTGTAGTTCAACAACAGCTGGAGGGACGAAGGTTCCCCATCCTTGATCTATAGAATGCCAGTACTGGGATGATTTTCTGTTGGGAGCATGTTCCTGCGACCAACGATCACTACGGGGAAAAAACGGGAGCAAGCAACCGGCAATATATTGCCAGTGCACACTCCCATCGCGGGCAATATGGTCGTTCAGCGACCATATTGCCTGCAATATTAGCAAAAATCACCCCCGTGTGTACACACCCTTTAGTGATATAACAGGATATATGTAGTGGAAAAACTACAATGTTTGGTGTTGAAACACAAAACAAATAATGATTCAGTTTTGCACTGTCCACACAGGTACATAAATTTTACCGTGGTGCTGGAGGAAGCCTGAGTAAGGCACAGGAGGAGTGGACCACAGGTGCATGGAAAAACCCTCATGTCCAGGAAGCAGCTCAGAACGCAGCCATGGGGGCAGCTCAAGGTGCTATGACACAACATGAACCTCAGTACTCTGCAACACCAAACTACGGCTACTCCAATCAAATGTGAGGGTTTCCTTGGGACTGGGAGAAGTACATTCCCCAAGGTTGCAAGGACCTTGTGTATCTGCTGCCCTCGTAGTACAGTTGTTTCTTCAACTTTTATCCACTTCCCTTTGATATGGTGCATAATTGATTGTGGTGTGTATGTGGTGTCCCAGGGAGAATCCAAACTCTCATTAACAGGGGTCATATGTTCATTTAAGTTACGTAGATTTACATACAGCTCAGCAGTGCTTGGAGCTATAGGTTGGAAGCATTGCATTAAGAGGATACTTAAAAAAATAAATAAAAGGTGTTTGGTGTAAATCTAAAGAAGCAAATAGACAGAGGTAAAGAAGTGGCAAAAGATGGCTGTTCCAGTAATTGTCATAATATGTAAATATGTAACAGCAGGCAGCCTGGGTCAAACTGGCGGTAAGAGCTTCATCTCATTCTACTGTCCACCAGGGACTGGAAAGGAGACTCGTGGCTAGATGCTGATCTTCCTACATTTAATTTGCACTTCACACAACTATGGGGTGCTTTTTGTCAACCTGACAGCCTTTGCAAGTTCTGCCATGCTTTCCGTGGATCATTTTGCTCCACACCACCATCCAGCATATGTCATTTTAAGATACAAATGTATCATTGCAGTAACATTGAAGCCCTGTCCAGGACCTCTTTCTACTTGCTTGTATGAGAATTGTGTTTTGTTCGTTATTGAACACTCCCGCGTAATAACTAATATAAATGTGTATGTACTGATAATGCTGCACTACATAGGTATACAGTGTATATGTACAGTACTAATGGATACGTTTATTGCACTGTTTATTTAAACGACATACCTCCTAATCTATTTCTTTAGATTCCGTTAGCATGCAGGGTTTCCATGCCGAGAGGGGATGGTATGGCACAGTTGACTATTTAAGTAAAACCTAAACCCTGCACAGTTTATATTGGTCTTAAGGTGCCCATACATTAATACGATTTGGGCCGATTACAGGCGGACCTGCTCCCCATTCGACGTCTGATTCCCCCTCCGCGCAGTGGGAAGCGTGGTCACCTGAGATCCTTCTGCCCGGGAAGGTTCCAGGTGACTCAGGGGCGTTGGATGGCCCATACAATGCTGCAATACTTCGCAGTAGTGTACGAACATCTTTACTCTGTTGCACAATAGCAAGTGTGCATGGTATGACTTTTACATAATGCTCCATAATATGTATACAGAGGTAATAGAGGAATACAAAATAAGCTGTGCACACCATTGCTAAAAATTTTAATGGATCGAATTGTTAGAAATCTTTTGATTGCAGCTGCAGAACCTCAGATTGCAAAGAGCAGCCTGAGCCAATGTCTTAACATCTTGCATTATGCAAAATTCCTGAGATTGTGCGGTTTAAGGAACAAACCTATTTATACATACACATATAATGTTATCCCTACCCTATTATGTTCATGTAAGATTGCCTCTATGGGTATCATAATGTCAATTCGTATATTTTAATGTTTACTACATTAACATTTGTGGGACCAACTGAATACTGACACAATGTATTAGTTTGTATGTTATATTGTTAGAACTTGAAATGTTAATTGGACAGCTTCTGAAGGACTGGACTTTGGAATGATTGGAATAATACCCCTCAATGTGAATACAATTGGTTTCTAATCATAATACACCTTAGCTAAAATATCATTTGATGCAACTTGCTGCACTTATATGCATTCTGATTTTGGTATGCACTTTTAACTGGTTTAGAAAAGGCGTATTGAAGTCTTAAATGAACTGGCTAGATTTGCATTACAGTAACTCTAGTTGTGATTTCATGCTTTCCTAACCTACGCCTATAAATTTGTTTACTTGCAATAGAGCCAGGAGAGATAAAATTAAATCCATTTCTGTAGATATGTTCGCAGTTATATAATTGTAAGGTTTACTAAAGTGTCTATAAAAAAAACATAGTGCTCTTTGCCACAGCAAATCCTCTACTACAGTGTTTCCCAACTCCAGTCCTCAGGGACCCCCTAACAGTGTGCAGTGCATGTTTTCCAGATCTCCTGGTTGATTCACAAGGGCATTCATTACTCTCAGATGTGATTCTGCAAGAGACACATGTGGTCCTTATTCACTTGTGATACTGAGGAGATCTGTAAAACCTACACTGTTAGGGGGGGTATCTGAGGACTGGAATAACACTGATGTACTAGATAAATCAATGTTTGGGTACCATAGTTAATACCTCCACTCTTTTTAGTAAATCTTTAGCAACGTATTTTGGTTACATCTTTTGTTCGATTATTACAAACCTGAAATCATGGCCACTCCTATATTGGATTCATAACCATTTGTAATACTCTACTATATGATTTATACAAGGGGTTGAATCCTTATCAATCTTGGGTAATAATGGTTCTCTCAGCATTGCACATACAGTGTCAGTGATGCTGCTGCCTATTCAGCTTTCAGTATTATAAATAGGTGAAAAGCTTCTTTTACAAACTTTTTTTTCACCCAAAAATATAGCCAGGATTTTCTGTGGCTGCAGATGCTGTGTAGCAATAGGGGTCATAACCTAATGCTTACCTGGCTTTTTGTAGATACATTCAGATGCCAATAGACACTTCTCTAACTGAGAGCTTGAAGTAGCCATTGTTGTAAATAGCAAAGATTTCAGTATTGTGCCGGTCTTTATCTATAATGAACATTCCTAGCTGATGTTTTACTTCTGTCTTCATTACTGACTTCTACATTATATCTGGGAAAAGTACTGCAAAATATATTGTAGAAGAGTCTAGATACTTCTCATTACCTTGAATCACTTACACACACTATGTTACAAACTTCCCATGTATATTTCTGTTCAAGATGGGATGTCCCGACCCAATAATGAGTTCTTGTATTTTTCATTGTATGTGTAGTTTCTCTTAAATTATTGACGTTTGGTGAGAAGAGTTGTCCAAAATGTGTGATTCAATAAAAAATAAAGGAAGCTTTCAAATTAGTGCCTTGTCTATTATTTGATAATGTCATGACCAAAACATAGTGTCACAAAACAATATTTGGGCATTCGCTCTTCCTTTATAAAACAAAAAAGTCAGTCATAAGGTGGTGGTGTGTAGGCAGGATAAGCTGGTATCAAATGCTTCGCTCAAGGGATGACATGGAGTGGTCAATTTAATATAACTTGCACCTCCCTCAAGTGCCATTCTTGTCCAGCATTCAAAGATTTTCGTTTGCGGTGAGCAAAACTCTGTTTAATCTGGGAGTACCGTAAGGGCAGCATATAATCTCTCCTCAATGAGACTCGTGGCTAATTGAATTTACCCCAAAGAATTATATAAGAAATGCTATTTTCGTGGAAGTGCTTCACAGCTGATTAGACACTGCATTTCTTATTGGTTTTGTGGTCCGTATGACTAATGCTGGTCTTTACAGCAAATTTTTCACATTATGTTGAAAAAGAAATAAAAAATATAATCTCCTTTCAGGGCAAAACACTTTTCCCAACATCCCTGCAATTTCTTTGAACCCTCTAAAATAAGATTGGTTAAACTCATATAGGCTTCTGTCTCGATGATGACCTCCTCATTTGAGCTGAAATTGTTCCTGTGAGCCACGTTTTCAGGTTAGAGAACAGAAAGAAGTTGCAGGGAGCCAAGTCGGGGAAGTACGGTTGATGCGGCAACAATTCATAGCGCAATTCATGCAATCTGGCCGCAACAGTTCTGGATGAGGGAGCTGGTGCATTGTCGTGGTGGAAAAAAAAACCTAACCTATGAATTAATTTGAAATTTGGTATGGCGTTGTTTGAAAGATGGTAGTACACTGTAGTAATACCAACTTTCCTCAGCACCGCCACCTGTCTTCAAACACAGGTACTTACTGATCCACCCTCGTGTATATATAGATGATAATGGTGGAAGCAGGAGCTGCATATAATGATCTTTAATGGCCATGTTAACACATTTTCCCATTGATTGAACTCTACTCAGCACAGATCAGGTACTTCCTTCTCATGGACACAGACACCAGAAATAGGAATAGTAACTTGAGTCTGTCTGAGTCTGTCTTCTGAAATCTTCTCCCATCCATCTTGCGGCATTTAATCAGAAGTAGAATGTGGATAGTTCATATGCTATTGTTTTTATGAATGTCGGGGTATTGTACAGATGGAGCGGCCTCCATCTTTGCAGGGGCTGGCGATAGATTCGCCAGCGTCTGGCTTCTGCCGGGGGCGCGCACGTACAAGACACTCATGCGCCCCTTTGCAAACGGAGCCTGCCGCCTCCCCCGCTGGTCCCCCTCGCTTCACCGACCCCCCCCCCCCCCCGAACTGGGCAGCGTCTCCCTGAAGCGGAGACGGGCAGGGAGACCCTGCCCAGCCGCCGTGATACTGGGACGCACGTGCGTCCCAGTCTCTATCGCCAGTGCTCGCCAGTGCAAGGGATCTGGCGAGTCCCGGCCAAGGATGATGCCCGCTCCATCTGTATATGGCCATTATGAGTTAGTTCCTTATATAGTGGAAGATGTATCAAGCCTTAAGTGGAAGTCCCAATCCACTTATGTAATTTATCTAGCACAGTTTATTGGTTGTGTTGGGGAAACTCCATTGTATCCCTCCTTTAGAGAGCACATACATCAATACATTGAACACTACCCAGACAATGGTTCTGCTTATACATCAGGCCATACTGTTGCTGCCTGAGATTTTCTTATGGTATAAAATAATAAGGGAGCCGGCAGCGTGGTGAGGGAGGCAGCTGAGAAGGTAGAGGAGCGGGGAGAGCAGGGCAGGCCTGATCTGCAGATGCACGGAGCCAGAGCCTGCTCTGTGTGTGTGTGGTGGGCGGGGCCCCGGCTGCCGACTCTCTCCAGCTCCTCTGTCAGTGTCCTGATGCAGGGAGCAGAGACTTCACACACAGCAGCACGCACGGCCTCTGCTACCCGGCTGTGACCTCACGCCGACCCCTGCCGTTTCCAGACATGCGCGCATGCGCAGTCTGGATGGACATGGATGGGGTCACAAAAACCGGGGGAGTGCCGCCCCTCGCGGGCTCGCTGCGCTCACCACGCTTCGGGTTGACGTTGATCGTGGGGTGGCGTTAACAATTGGGGGGGCCATTTCACACTTCAGGGTGCCTATTTGGCCTCTGTGGGCCATTTAACATTGTTCCCTATGGAAAATCGGGTCAATTGGGACATTTAACATTGTTCCCTATGGGAAATCGCGGTCATCGCGTCGCATGCGATTTTTTAGTACATGCGATGCCCGCGAACAGGGAAATACTACCAAATACAAGTATTACAAGGCACTAAAATTACATACAATCTTAAACAGGACATTGCATACTGTATTTCAGGGTACTATCAATACATACATTATTATACTGTAAGCCCCCCATGCCTGGTTAAAAGGGTGTGGTTAATGGTAGGGGTGTTGCCATAACCTACCATTGGCCACACCCCCTAAATAAATAAAGACCTTTGTTGGGGGTGTGGGCTGTGCGCCAGTGGCCCACCATCTGGAGGGAGGAGCACTCGCTTAGGGAGAGAGAGAGGGCAGGCTGTAACTCTCCCCCGCTCAGCACATGGCACTGAGCAGTGTGTGCTGCGGTGGTTCAGGGAAACGTGGGATCAGGGCCCCTCCATCAGATCCAAGCCCAGGTAAAAAGTACCCCCCTCTCAATGGCACTGCACAGGATTATGCCACATACAGGGGCCCATTTATCATTAAATATGTGTGTTAATCCCTAAAAACAGAGGTTTTCAGGGTAAAGGGGTACTAATTACCCCACGCAGGTCTGATGGCGGAGCTCAGTGGATACCCCATTACCTGGCAGCAGCAGCAGCACTTCTCAATCCAGCACATGTTGCTGTGTGCTGGGCTGCAGTAAGGCGAAGGAGGTGCTTAAAATGCTATTTTTTTTTAATGTATTTTATACAAAGGGTGCATGGCCATGCCTTTCACAATTAGACCACATCCCTGAAAAGTACCTAGGCCTGGCCCAAGCTGCTAACACATCTGAAGATTTTGTTAGCCTGTTGTAGCCTATGGGTCCACACGTGAAAATGGTCGATATACCTTAGGTCGACACAAGCAATAGGTCGACATGAAAAAGGTCAACATGAGTTTTCTACGGGTTTTTTCAAAACCGTGCCTGAAGCATGGGGAGCGAAGCGGTACACTTTATATGATCTCCATGTTGACATAGGCACCACAAGTGTGAACAACTCATGTCAGTCTTTTTCATGTTGACCTATTGCTTGTGTTGACCTTTTGACCATATTGACCTAAGGTATTTTGACCTTTTTCATGTGTGGACCTATGGCCTGTCAACCAACAGTGATTGATCTAATTACTATCGACCCTATGACCCATACCCATCTGGGGAGGATCTTACCAATTGGAGCCTGTCCCTGTGATGTACTTTGCCAGCTGCTGGACGGAGTTGTGCATGTGCATTAGTCAGACCAGACATAAACAGCGGCCACATGCAGGGGAACTCTCTTTTTGGCCTGCAGCGCCCGGAAACCCCCTCCTCTTGGCAAGTGCCTTGAATATGACAACAATAGCACTGGTATAAAATATGATCAATAGAGCTGCCACCACATCATGCAGTGTAAGGGACAGAGCGGAGCTGCTGCATATGCCCAGTGGTAGCAGATTCTTCTATCACAGTTACTGTTTGTGTGGATCTGAGCCCTCAAACCTCACAATGGACCAAAGAGAAGCTGCCAGGAGGAAGAGAAAGTGCAGTACTGATTCTATTATGTCTGTGCATTCATTTATTATATGTTTAACATTTTCCTGACCACTTATAGTATTTAAGGGTTTGAAACAGCCTATACTATAAACCATCTGTACTGCTAAATAATAATACTGTACTCCATACAGTATCCAGTGCAGTGGTCGAAGTGGGGCGGTATACGGGGGTATGGCATACCCCCACTTTAATCTTAAGATAAAAAAAAAAAAGTTTTTTTTCCCCCTCAGGATGCTCTCTGCTCACTCAGCAGCACATATTGTGCTTTTGTAATACCCCTGTACAACGGGGCAGTCTGGCAGGGGACGTTGATGGACAGGGGGGTGTCCGAAGGTGCGCACTATATTCACTCTTTACTTTTCCATACCCCCACTTCAAAATTTCCATACCCCCACTTCAAAATTTCCACTTCGACCACTGATCCAGTGTATAAAAAGACCAATTTTCAGGGCTGTTACTGCTCCCCCAGACTTCTGTACTTACGCCAATGTGCTACAGAGTGGGATATTTTTGGGTTACATTTGGAAACCCCCCCTCTAAAAATCCTGCATTTTCCCCTGGGGTTGCCTACCCTCCTGGAATGGCTGGGATGCTCCTGTAAATCGTGTAAATCGAGCGGGCAAGCCTTCCGCATTTAGCTGGCTGTGCTCCTTCCTGAGAGGAGACATTTAAAGTAGTCAACCCTGCTTTACAGAATTTTTTATTTTGTCTGTAATGTAGATTGGTGTCAGTCTTTTTCTTTTATTTCAACTGTAGGGGATCCTTGCGGGCTGGCTTCGCTCGCCACACTTCGGCATGGTGGCTCACTCAGGGGTAGATGTATGAAGCAATGATAAGGGAGAAGTGATAAAGTGCCTGGTACTGGTACCTGGTAATTTCTCCTTCCCCATGTCCCTGATGATAGCAATCACAGGGACACCCCCCCCCCCCCTGACAAGACACCCCCCGGACGGGACACCCCCTGACCAGACGCTACAAGCTCCGTACTGCAGATTTTGATGTCCGGTCTGGCGGTCCGGGGTTTAGTCCGGGTCCGGTTTTTACATAGTCCCGAGATTGATAGCCTAATGAGGGAGAGAGGGAGATGGTACTTGTGTAGTTTCACGGCGCCAGCATGGCGCCGTGCGTCTGAGTCCCCTTGCGGGGCGCGCTTCGCTCACCCACGCTGAGGGCTCGGTGGCTCGCTACGCTATTTAAAATCAACTCCATGCCAACATGGATAGTGGAGGTATGAACTATCCATATTGGCATGGAGTTAAGTTACTTTTTTGGACATATTTCGTGGCGAGCGTACACCCAGAAGTAGCACGGCGCCATGCTGGCGCCGTGAAACTACACAAGTACCAGGGAGATTGCTGCAGAATGCAGGAGGGTAGGCAACTATGGACATTCCCCCTCAAGGTAGACGTCGTGTACACAGTGCATAATGTGTAAGGTCCCCCTGCCGAAGGTGATCCATCTAGCTCAGGGCTGGGCAACACCGGCCCTCCAGATGTTGATGAACTACACATCCCAGGATGCTTTGCATTAGTTTTGCTATGTGGCCATGCTGAAAGTGATGCAAGGCATGCTGGGATGTGTAGTTCATCAACATCTGGAGGGCCGGTGTTGCCCAGCCCTGATCTAGCTGGTACCATATCGCCACACAGTTTTAAACGATGTGACTACGCCACGACACACGGTATTTACACGAGAGGATACCAACACACGCGTTACCGTTAGTTCCTGTAATTCCCCCAGATCGCCAGCAGGGGGCGCTCACACACAGCCGGCGCAGGCTGTCAGTGCACAGAGAGCCGGATGTTGTTGCTCTAGCGTACAGAACTCTGGGGGATGTAGTTTGCGGCGCGTTCAACGGATATTCTGTAGGGACCTGTCACCTGTCCTGGATGTTCCAGCGGCCAACCTAAAAGATCCGTAAGCCGCGGATGGGATGGGGTCGAAGCCATAGTTGGAAGTATTATCGTGGTAAATGTTATTTATCAATATTATTTGTCATTGATATAGGAAGATACTTATTTTTTACAAGTGCTGTTTATTTATGAATTATGCTTAGCACCTACTGTATTTAAGAATAGTTTCCATAGTATGCTATAGGCACCAAAGTCCTGTCCATGTCTGATGCTGGCATTACAGCACTCATTGCATGTGCAACACTGGTGAAGCTTCATGTACTCCCCGACTTCCTGCTACGCTTTTCAGCATTACATGTACCGTATATATCACCATGAAGAGATGCTGATGGGACAGGTTCTCCGAGAAAAGTGAATCTACAGAAGGAGTTATTGAGGAGCATGTGAAGATGTGGTTTTAAAGCACCATACTTATAGGTGTCAATTGTTACAATGTAGTTTTATAGTAAGTGTGTCTTTTCTGCTACAGTGCTCATTTTATTTAAATATTATCTTAAAGAAGGTGGGGCAAGGGTGGGCATTATAAGGAGGAGTGTGGATTGAAAGATCTACGCAGTGTCCAGGTCGACATTGTCAACATCGACACATGATAAGGGCGACTATTTCTATTTTTTTTGGTATTTTTATAGTTTTTTTGTGTGTCAAAGTGGACCCACAATTAGTGAACGTGTACTCTCGATCTTGGTGACTCACCACCATCACATCACTTGGCACATTTTGTCATTCCCTATTGTAGTCCCAAAAAATGAAAAAAATTGTGAAAAACTCATGTCGACCTCTTGGCCATGTTGAACTTTTCATGTCAACCTATTGACTGTCTACCTATTCACTGTAGACCTTTTAATCAGTTTCCCATAATGAGAGTGATTGTTGGTTTGTTGGCATGAGAGTAGATTTTAATTGGAGTAATATCATAAAAGGGACCGCTCTCAACAGCCCCTTCTTCATCAGTCATTCCCCCATACGTAAAGCAAATACTACTTGTGTAGTTAGAGAACTGTCTCTCTATGCTGGAAGACTCAATCCATTCCTTAAGCCCCATACACACCAAACGGCGACTGCAGCATGGGCGTTGTTAACGAGGATGAGTGTACGCACTAGACCAGTCTCCAACCTTAATTGAGAAAGAGCTACTTGCGACAAAAAAAAACCTCCCAGAGCGCTACTAAAATTTGTCAAATGCCCCTGATACTATGCCGCACACCGTAATGCCCCTGCGCAATATGCTGCACACTGTAATGCCTGACACATTATACCACACACCGCAATTTCTCTGACACGTGATGTCGCACACTAAAATGCCTATGATACTATGCTGCACACTGTAATGCCCCTGACACATTATGCCACACACCTCACATAATGCATACCTCCCAACTACGGCAGTGGATAAAGGAATAAATGCATGTGCCGTTTTGTCGCTGTGAGTGCATGGCCAGTGCTGTGTGAACTGCTGCCCATGCCCCCAGCCCCTCTGCCTGCCTGCCTGATTAGACGCATACACAGTGTCTAATCCCCGCAGGACCATCCCCTGAAAATAGGATGTCATGCAAAAATTGATACAGTTGGGAGGAATGCATTATGCCACACCACATTGTCCCCCACAGTAAGACTTCTAATAAATTGTAAATTATCTGCTTACTGCCAGGGGTCAAAACTCATTGCCAGGGGTTATTGCTCATTGCCAAGGCATTAATATTCATTGCCAGGGGTTAATTCTCATTGACAAGAGGGGTTAATGTCTGTTGCCAGGGGTTCTTGCTCGTTGCCAAGGGGTCACTGCCTGTATCTTCCCCCACACCCCTCTGCCTGGGAAGAGACAGATGCTAGAAGTCATATTTCACTTCCAGCGTCTGACAGGGAGCACAGCGCTGCAGCATTACCAGGAAGTGCAGCGCTGTGTTTCGTATCAGACACTAGAGGCCAAATATAACCTCTAGCGTGTGGCCAGACAAGCAGGTGCCGGACACACGGGCCGCCAGATAAGAGGCAAAGGCGGGCAACAGTTATCGAGCACCCATTTTGCTCAGGCGAGTTACCGGTAGCTTGCGAGCGACAGGTTGGCGACCACTGCACTAGACAATATTGTGAACAATATCGCTCAGAAAGCACTTTACAATATCCACCTAGTTTGTGCAGGGTTTTAGAGTTACAGCTTTAAGGCCCTTATTCTGATTGAGTTGGATGGCTCCGAATGCGGAAGGACGGCCGATGGTTGGTGTTTGCGCATGTGCGGAGGTGTATCTGCGCATGTGCGAACGCCTCACACGTACGAACACGGCGTGAGTTCCTTACAGAAAATGATCATATGGAGCCATCTGATCAGGGGGTGGAGAGGGGCATGAAGGGCTGTTTAGGCTCATTAACATATTTGTACGGCCCGCGTTTCATGGGCGTTCCCATGAAAACGCTGGGTGTATGTATGGTAATGCGGCCGTGATGCACGTGTGGGGGGCGGACAGCTGACATAGCCGGATGTCAGCTAGCCGCCCATATCCCTGCTTTCATTCGGAAAAATGTCCGTGTGGTCTGGAGCACTCGGTGCTGCCTGACCACTCGGTCCATCATTCGATAGGCGGCGACCATCGGAGGATGGGGGAGGTTCCCACAGATGGAGGGGGTGTTCACATGAAACATCCACTCACGGTCCATTCGGTCGGCGTCTTACCGCACTCGGTTCCTGTCAGAAAAACGCATCCGTCCGATTCAACTAGAATAAGGGCCTAAGGGCCTTATTCTAGTTCACTCTTAGAGGCAAATTCCTTCTCAGATGGACAAAACCACGTGCACTGCAGTGGTCCAGATGTAACAGGTGCAGATAGAATTAGATTTGGGTGAGTTATTTTGTTTCAGTGCAGGGTTACTAATACCCCTTTTACACCAAAAACCCTGGTCCGACCCTGGTCTTTGAATGCTGGAGTTTCCAGGGTCTGACCCTGCTTTATACCCCATTTACACAGAACTTCCACCTGGGTCTGCACCATTTATACTGAACCTGGGTCAGCACTGCCTTTCCTTGTGGATGTCATAAAAAATGCTTATATATATATATATATATATATATATATATATATATATATATATATATATATATATATATATATATATATATGTAACTTTGCCTACGTGTGGATTATTTCTGAGTGCCGCTGTACCCCCCAGGACTCTACATTGAGACAGCACACACTGTCTGCATCGGAGGGCACCAGTTTATTACCTTAGGAACCATTTGCCTTTCAATTTGGAGTGCCGCCAAAGGACTGTATATGTGTGTATATATATATATATATATATATATATATATATACAAACTCGAAGGTGCGGCACTCTTAGCAACTGATGAAGAACATAAAGCAGGAACCGGTGGCTTTACAACGTTTCAAATTTTATTTCATTTGTCGTCAGGTATCCTGACGACAAATAAAATAAAATTTGAAACGTTGTAAAGCCACCGGTTCCTGCTTTATGTTCTTCATCAGTTGCTAAGAGTGCCGCACCTTCGAGTTTGTATATGGCAGTTTGTATTGCTGTGAATGCACCGGCACACTTCACCGTGGTCAACTGGAGTGCCGTACCCTGGTCTTCATATATATATATATATATATATATACACACACTACTTAAATAAAAATTCTGAAGGGGTAGAGGGGGGAAGCTGCTCCCGGGTGCTGGGAGAAGGGGGGTTTCTGCAGCTGCTGAGGGGAGGTGGGGGTACCTGGCTGTCAGCCTGAGGTCAGAGCCGTAGAGGATGATGTGCGCTGCCGCCGCTGCTGCTGAATCAGGCCCAATATCATACAACTGCGGTCGATGATGGTCGGATCCGGAGGGGATGATGTGCACCGCCGCCGCTGCTGCTGAATCAGGCCCAATAGCATACAACTGCGGGCTGCGGGGGATGATGGTCGAAGCTGGAGGGGATGATGTGCGCCTCTGCTGCTGTACCTCCCCCCGCAGCCGCGAAGTTCCTGCGGCGAATGGACAGTCAGTGGCGGGGGTCCCTCCGGCACATGGGAACTAGTACTAGTTCCCATGCACCGGAGGGACCCCCGATGCCGACTGTCCATTCGCCGCAGGAACTTCGAGGCTGCGGGGGGAGGTACAGCAGCAGCGGCGCACATCATCCCCTCCGGCTCCGACCTCAGGCTCCGACCATCATCCCCCGCAGCCTGCAGTTGTATGCTATTGGGCCTGATTCACCAGCAGCAGCGGCGGCGGCGCACATCATCTCCTCCGGCTCCGACCTCAGGCTGACAGGTACCCCCACCTCCCCTCAGCAGCCGCAGACACCCCCCTTCTCCCAGCACCTGGGGACAGCTTCCCCAGTGCTGCACGCTGTGGACCTGCTGCGGGTGCCTGCACCCGCAGCAGGACCATTTACACCGGCCTTTACACGGGTCCTATCCGGGTTCTACCCAGGTCAGGACCTGGGTAGAGGACCCATGTAAATGGACACGGATATACCCCATTTACACCGCCAATGATCCGGGTCTGACCCGCTGCTGACCCGATTTTTCGGCGGTGTAAAAGGGGTATAACTGACTGCTTTATTTCTACACTGCAATATAGATCTCACTTTGAAGAAAAACCCCACCCAAATCTAATTCTCTCTGCACAAGTAACATCTGCCCCACCTGCAGTGCCCATGGTTTTGTCCATCTGAGAAGGAATTTGCCTCTAAGAGTTAACTACTGTAGAATAAGGCCCTAAGTGTGCTTCTCTACAGGTAAACAATATATGTAGAGATACTATCAGGATGGCGCTGCAATTCTGTATCACCAGCCACAATTTCTCTATTAATGTATAGGGATGGCTTAAGAAGCCAACCCCTTTTAGTGCCACACTATAATCATTGTTCTAGGTTTTGGGTACAAAAAGCAGAATTATATGAAATATGCGATCACAGGCACTGAGGTGGAGTTTGACAATTTTCTGAGTGACTGGGATTCTGGGCAGGGAACTCCTGAAGATTTACATAGTGGGGAGAGGGCTAATCATGAGCAAATAATGATTTCTTATATATCTTTATGTGGGGCCATTGCTTGCTTTTTTTTTTATTATTATTTATTTTGTAATTTCTAGTGCAGTGGTAGCCAACCCTAGCCCTCGAGAGCTACCAACAGTTCACATTTTCCAGACAACCTAGCTGCTGCACAGCTGCACTCATTAATCACTGACACATTTTAAAAAGGGATTTTTGTAAGAACTTACCGTTCGAATCCCTTTCTCTGATATGGTCCTGGTGACACAGCTCAACACTGGGATGTAGGAGGGTCCGAAGGAGCCAGGCACCTATCCTAAAGCTTTTAGAGGGTAGGCTCCTCCCCTACTGCATCCCGGACTCTTCAGTTCAATCTTTCAAAGCCACTGGAATACATTAACTCAGTACAAATGCCTGCACATATTATATGCACATTTTTCAACAATAACTTTTAACCAAATAACATGAAACATCATGAACCTGGCATACTTACTGAGCGTAAGGGAGGGATCGCTGTGTCACCAGGACCATATCAGAGAAAGGGATTCGAACGGTAAGTTCTTACAAAAATCCCTTTTTCTCTTTCAATGGTCCTGGTGACACAGCTCAACACTGGGACGTTCCAGAGCCGGTCCTTTGGGTGGGTACGCTCAGGTCTGCAGCTCTCATTACTGCACGCCCGAATGATGTGTCCTCCGACGCAAACTCATGGAACCTATAGAATTTGGCAAATGTATGAACAGATGACCAAGTGGCAGCCCTGCAAACCTGCTCAGCTGTTGCCCCATGTCGAACCGCCCAAGAGGTGGCGACTGACCTGGTGGTATGCGTATTAATTCTGGCCGGTACAGGCCTACCAACTTCAGTATATGCAAACACTATAACAGAGCGCAACCACCTAGCAATGGTCTACTTAGAAGCAGGCCAACCAATTTTGTGTATGTCATACAACACTAACAAGGTATCAGTCTTTCTGACACTCTTAACTCTGTCCACATAAACGCGCAAGGCACGCACAACATCCAAATTCCTCAATTTGTCCCTTTTTCTTGAACCCTCTGGGGGTTGGAACACAGGCAGAACTATCTCCTGATTTAGATGAAAAGCAGAGACTACTTTTGGTAAAAACTGGGGTACCGTCCGAAGGACTGCCCTATCATCGTGAAATATCAGGAAAGGGGACTTGCATGACAATGCTCCCAATTCTGACACCCTTTTTGCTGACGCCATTGCCAACAAAAATACCAGTTTCCATGTAAGGAACTTAAGATCAGCCGACCTTAATGGTTCAAAAGGTGCCTTCTGAAGGCATTCCAAAACCAGCGATAAGTCCCATGGTGCTACTGGTTGCTTGTAGGGAGGTTTCAAACCGAGACACCCCCTGTAGGAAGGTCTGTACTTCCGGCAATAATGCAATCCTTTTCTGGAAGTAAATGGACAAGGCCGAGATCTGCACCTTTAGAGACTGAAGGCTTAATCCAGAGGAAAAACCATCCTGCAAAAATTCCAACATTTCTCCTTCATCCTTGGGGACACTGAAGTCTACGCTGGGGAATAGAGTGGTGTATCGGAGGAGTCGGCACTTTAAGAAACTTGAACTGTGGTATGGCTCCTCCCCCTCTATTCCCCCCTCAGACCTCAGTCTTAGTTTAGTGCCCGGAGGAGTCGGATCCCTGGGCAAGGGCTCCGTTTGGGGCCTTTTTGTTTTACTTGTTTTTTGAACTTTTTTGACACAGACAGCCAGCGCGTGCTGGCTGCCTGCAACGTGGGACAGCTCTCCGGGGAGTCAGAGCGGCACCGCTTGCGGCGCACGCGGCTGACTCCGGTCACAGACGCATCAGCGTCTGGGTCCCGCCACAGCTGCCTGCGGCTTGTGTTACGGGCCGCGACCTAGTCGCCCGCCGGAGAGAGCAGGGCGTGCGAGCGCATAGCGCTGGGTGACGGCTGGACCAGGGTTAATTCGCTGGTCCAGCAGGGAGCAGACAGCCAATCAGCGCCGCTGTATACAGCGCGCGCTCTGATGAGAGGAAGGGGCGGACCAGTGAGTGGTCGCGTCCTAGCTGCAGTCCTCTGCGCCAGACCGGTGCCTGCCACGCTGCTCCCTTGTCGGCTGTGCCTCTACAGTTCACTGGAACAGGACAGCAGGACGCTTTCTCTCCCTCTTCAGCCTGGATATTATTGAATGCTGCGCTGGTGAGTGGAGGGGATTTTCTCTTGTGAGACTTCCCCGCTGGAGAGATTATCAGGTGGGCCTAATTCGGGGAAGGTGCGCTCCTCTCCCCCTATTAGTGTGGTGCTTTTGCTCTTGGTGTGGGGTCCTTGTTGGGGGCTCTCTTTGTCTGGCTTATTTCACCTCCTTTCACCTGTGTGTGTGTAAGGGGTGTGTGTGTGTGCAGCATGACAGCCAAGTCTCAGTCAAAAGCTTCTCCAAAGCTGTTTGTATGCACTAAGTGTGAGCAACAGTTTACGCAGCATGTGAAGGGTGTATCCTTGTGTAAGGATTGCTTCAAAGGGGATGCTGGGCAAAGTCAGGTCCCTATTCTGAACACTGAGGGAGTTACCAGTGTGTTAGCCACTCTGGCATCAGAGATGGCTGCGTCTCGCAGGGACAGGGAGTCATTGCAGGTGCAATTGGCTTCTTTGTCTGCTGCGGAGCCTACCTGGGCCAGAGAACTGATTACATCAGTGAAGGCGTTGGCCCAAGCAGCTGCGGTGCCTTCGGGGTCCGCAAGTGTTCCACCTCCCCCGAGGAAAAGAGGTGTTCCTTTATTGTTACAGGGGGATACTTCAGAGGATGAACCGGGGGACCCCTTGGAAGGGGATATGTTTCAGGAGGATCCTATTGATCCTGTAGAGGACGTTCCTCAGGAAGAGGCCCAGGGTATAGAGGCTCTCATTCAGGCTATTAAATCTACTCTCAATGTTAGCGAGCAGGAGCCGCCGACGCAGGTTTCTATTTTTGGGAGGTCTGCTAAGGCAGTGGTCACCTTCCCAGAGTCTATGGAATTGGAGAAACCTCTTCTGGATATTTGGAGGTCTCCAGAAAAAAAGTTTCAGTTATCTAGGCGGTTTAAGGCCTCTTACCCATTTGCTCCGGAGGCTAGGGCAAAATGGGAGACTCCGCCGTTGGCAGACGCGTCAGTGTCAAAGCTTTCCAAAAAAGCGGCACTTCCCATTCCTGGGGCAGTGGCCCTCAAGGAGGCGCCAGATAGGCGTCTGGAGGCGGGGCTTAAGCAGATTTTTTCAACCGCAGGTGTGTCACTTCGGCCCATTCTCGTGATCTCCTGGGTCAGTAGGGCCATGGAGAGATGGGCGGAGGATTTGTCAAAGGGTCTGAATGATCAGGGTTCTTCTGAGGAGTTCATTCAGTTAGCAGAACAGATGCGGGAATCTGCAATGTATATTGGAGAGGCTGCAAGGGATTCTGCGGCTCTGGTGGCAAGAATCTCGGCTCAGTCCATTACGGCCAGGAGGTCTTTGTGGCTTAAGTCCTGGCAAGCGGAGGCGGACATTAAAAGGGCGGTAGAGGCTCTTCCGTTTACGGGAGAGGTCTTGTTTGGGCCGGAGTTAGACAAGTTGATTTCTCTGGCCACAGGAGGCAAATCAACTTTCCTGCCTTCCGCGACTCCGCCCCCCAAAAAGCCTTATCAAGGGCCGGCCTTTCGCTCCTTTCGGGGGGCACCTAAGTTCAGAGGTAAGTCCAGAGGATCCTTTACCGCTTCTCGTGGCAGAGGCAGAGGGTTTGGTGGAGCAACCACTGCCTCAGGACCAGCTGCTCGGCGCGCAGACGTCAAGCAAACCGAAAAGCCCGCAGCATGACGCCCGGCCCTCCTACCTGGGGGATCCCAGAGTAGGGGCTCGCCTGTTGGACTTCCGGCAGGCCTGGGAGGGGTCTTGCAAGGACAAGTGGGTTCTGTCCGTCATTGCGCAGGGGTACAGACTGGAGTTTTCCGGTACTCCCCCTCACCAGTTTTTTACAATAGGTTTGCCTCACGTGGAGTTGAACCGTCAGTTGCTTCTTCAAGCAGTACAGAAACTGTTGACCGCAGGAGTTATAATGCCGGTTCCTGCCGAACAACGCACAGAGGGCTTTTATTCTCCCCTGTTCCTGGTTCCGAAACCGGACGGTTCGGTTCGACCAATATTGAATTTAAAAGCTTTAAACGTATATATCACGTACCACAGATTCAAAATGGAGTCTCTTCGTTCTGTGGTTGCAGGGCTGGAGCCGGGGGAATTTTTAGCATCTTTGGATGTCAAAGATGCTTATTTGCATATTCCCATTTACGTTCCGCATCAGAAGTTTCTTCGCTTCGCGATAAGGGATCTTCATTTTCAGTTTCGGGCTCTACCATTTGGCCTTTCATCGGCGCCACGTCTGTTTACCAAGGTAATGGCAGTGATGGTAGAGGTGCTTCATTCTCTGGGAGTAAAGATCGTTCCGTATTTGGACGATTTACTCATCAAGGCCGAATCCAGGGATCAGTTGACGCAGGCGATTCAGGTAACCTGCCAGACGTTATTGACCCATGGCTGGATTCTCAACTACCAGAAATCTCAGCTGAATCCTTCAAGAAGGATTGTATTCCTGGGGTTGATTTTGGACACGGAGGTTCAAAAAGTTTTTCTGCCTCGGGAAAAGATGTTGTCCCTGCAGGAGTTGGTTCGGCAGGTGCTTCGACCTCGGAGAGTGTCGGTGCACTTATGTATCCGATTGCTGGGCAAGATGGTAGCCTCGTTCGAGGCTCTGCAGTTCGGGCGTTTCCATTCAAGGACCTTTCAATTAGACCTACTCAGGAAGTGGTCGGGCTCCCACTTGCACATGTACAAGATGGTGGTGTTATCGCCCTGCAGCCGTCTCTCTCTCCAGTGGTGGCTACTGTCGGCCAATTTGTTGGAGGGCCGACGTTTCGGAATCTGGGATTGGACGATAGTCACGACCGATGCCAGCCTCCGGGGCTGGGGAGCTGTTGTGTTGGGGCAGCACTTCCAGGGTCGTTGGTCGTCTCAGGAGGCGAAGCTGCCTATAAACATCTTGGAGCTTCGCGCGATTCGTCAGGCCTTGTCCTATGCGGACGGGATCCTCCGGGGGAAGGCGATTCGCATTCAGTCGGACAATGCCACGGCCGTGGCTTATGTGAACCGGCAGGGCGGAACGCGCAGTCGCGGAGCCATGCAGGAGGTACGTCCAATTCTGCAATGGGCAGAGCGGCATGCTCTGGCCTTGTCGGCGGTCTTCATTCCCGGGGTGGACAACTGGGAGGCGGACTATCTGAGTCGCCAGGATGTTCACCCTGGGGAGTGGGCCTTACATCCGGAGGTATTTGCCCAGATCGCCCACCGATGGGGGATGCCTCAGGTGGACATGATGGCCTCCAGGAACAATCGGAAGGTGCGGCTGTATTGTTCCAGGTCTCGGGATCCAGAGGCGGTAGCGACGGACGCGCTGACCGCGAGTTGGAACTACTCCCTCATTTATCTGTTCCCTCCGTTGCCCTTGATTCAGCTGGTACTCAGAAGAATCAAGCGGGAGAGGTCCACAGTCATCCTGGTGGCACCGAATTGGCCTCGTCGTCCTTGGTATGCCGACCTTCAGGGGCTCCTGATGGATCATCCTTGGCAACTACCTCTAAGGGACGATCTTCTACAGCAGGGGCCGTTCGCTTACCAAGGCTTACGGCAACTTCGTTTGACGGCATGGCTGTTGAGGCCGCACTATTGAGCAGACGAGGAATTCCTAAGTCAGTGATTCCCACTATGATAAGAGCCAGGAAGGAGGTTACTTCACGGCATTATTATAGTATTTGGAGGGCCTATGTAGCGTGGTGCGAGTGCCGTAACTTGCCCACGGCTGTATTTTCTTTGTCTAGGTTGTTGCAGTTTCTGCAAGCCGGATTTAAGGCGGGTTTGCGCCTAGGGTCCCTTAAGGTACAAGTGTCTGCATTGTCAGTTTTCTTTCATAGGCGTCTTGCCGTCATTCCTGAGGTGCAGACGTTTCTGAGCGGGGTTCTCCGCCTTCAGCCCCCAGTGCGGGCTCCGGAGGAACCCTGGGATCTTTCTTTAGTTTTGGATTATCTTAAGTCAAGTGTTTTTGAACCCTTAGACTCTATTGATTTGCGGTTGTTAACTTGGAAAACGGTGTTACTGCTCGCGTTAGCATCGGCACGCCGGGTGTCCGATCTTAGCGCTCTTTCATGTCGGTCACCCTACCTGGTGTTTCATCCGGACAGGGCTGAGCTTCGGACCAGGTTGGATTATTTGCCTAAGGTGGTTTCATCTTATCACCTAAATCAGCCAATCGTGG
The DNA here is from genome assembly GCF_055691185.1 of Crinia signifera. Classification (NCBI taxonomy): domain Eukaryota; kingdom Metazoa; phylum Chordata; class Amphibia; order Anura; family Myobatrachidae; genus Crinia; species Crinia signifera. Next base: position 211,277,127 of record NC_139220.1, read on the forward strand.
TTCCAGCTCTTACGGGAGATTCCGCCTCGCTGAACGTGGTCCGAGCCTTGCAGGTGTATGTGAATAGGACCAAGGATCTCAGAAGGTCGGATTCACTTTTTGTCCTTTATTCTTCGGCAAAGCGAGGTTGGCCAGCGTCTAAACAGACTCTGGCCAGGTGGATCTGTCTCACCATTAAGCAGGCTTACCTTCATGCTTCACAGTCACCGCCAGTCAGGATCTCGGCCCATTCCACCCGTTCGGTGGGGCCGTCCTGGGCCGCTGCCAGGGGAGTTTCCCTGACACAGTTATGTAGGGCGGCCACTTGGTCGGGCCCTAATACTTTCGTTAAGTTTTATAGGTTTGACACCTTTGCGGCCTCTGCCTCCAGTTTCGGCCGTGCGGTGCTTCAGGATGCCCAGTGCCTTCCCTCCCGTGGGGATGGCTTTGGGACGTCCCCAGCGTAGACTTCAGTGTCCCCAAGGATGAAGGAGAAAATAGGAATTTGGTACTCACCGTTAATTCCCTTTCTCCGAATCCGTAGGGGACACTGAACACCCTCCCGGCACTGTTCAGGCCTTAAAGGGGGGGATTTATTTTGAGCGCATGCAGTTATGTTTGGTTGTGCATGCGTCTGGGTGTTGTTGATAGCCTACTGAGTAGTATGGTTGTTCGTTTTGGTTTGTTAATTTCTTTCTCTCTCTCTATTGGGATTCCCTGGTCTCTTTTCTCCTCTCGGGCACGGTCAACTAAGACTGAGGTCTGAGGGGGGAATAGAGGGGGAGGAGCCATACCACAGTTCAAGTTTCTTAAAGTGCCGACTCCTCCGATACACCACTCTATTCCCCAGCGTAGACTTCAGTGTCCCCTACGGATTCGGAGAAAGGGAATTAACGGTGAGTACCAAATTCCTATTTTTTGTCACTTTAAAGCGTGATGTATGAGACTTCCGTCTCTCGCACCAACGAATATAGGTCTTCCAGACCCTATAATAATTTGCCGAAGACACTGACTTTCTGGCCTTTATCATGGTGTTAACCACTGCCTCTGAGAATCCTTTATTCTTTAAAATGGCGGTTTCAACAGCCAGGCCGTCAAAATTAATCGAGCTGAATCCAGATGATTGAACGGCCCTTGTCTTAGAAGATCTGACCTCAGAGGTAGACGCCACGAGTCCACAGACAATCTCTGAAGCCTCGAGTACCAGGACCTCCTTGGCCAATCCGGGGCCACTAAAATCACTGGGATTTCTTGGGCCTGTATCCTCTTCAACACTCTCGCCAGCATTGGAACTGGCGGAAAAACATAAAGAAGATTCCCCTCCCAGGGGATAGTCATGGCATCCACTGCTTCTGCCAGTGGGTCCCTTGTCCTGGCATAAAACCTGGGCACCTGATGGTTGAACCTGGATGCCATCAGGTCCACGTCCGGGGTTCCCCACTTCAAGGTAATTTGATGAAATATCTGAGGGTTCAGGCCCCATTCCCCTTCCTTCAGCTCCTCCCTGCTCAGGAAGTCGGCCTCTATATTCTCCACTCCTGGTATGAATATAGCTGATAGAGCTGGAACATTCTGTTCCGCCCACAAGAGGATTCTGGACACCTCCCACATGGCCAGTTTGCTGCGTGTGCCTCCCTGGTGATTCAGATACGCCACAGCTGTGGCGTTGTCGGTCTGAATCCTTAAAGGGAGTCTCTGTAACCTGTCTCCCGCCAGAGAAATCACTTTTCACACAGCTCTCAGCTCCAAGATGTTGATCGGTAAGGCAGATTCCTCTGGAGTCCACAAGCCCTGCAGACGCAAGTCCAAGACTACTGCCCCCCAGCCCCTGAGACTGGCGTCGGTAGTGACTACCAGCCAGCTCCAGGACTGCAGTGACCGACCCCATTGAAGTGAATCCACGTCTGTCCACCATTTTAGTGAGGCTCGAGTTTCCGAAGACAGCACTATCCGTTCTGACTTCATGGTCTGTGTGTTTCCTGACCAAACCGGCAAAATGTTCCACTGGAACACCCGAGAGTGGAACCTGGCAAACTGCAGCGTCTCGAAAGACGCCACCATCTTCCCCAGCAGCTTGAGGCACCTCCACACTGATGTGCTCCGAGAGCTGAGAATCTCCTGGACTAAGGCAACCAGATCCCGGGCTTTTGCCTCCGGTAAAAATACCCGATGTAGATGAGTATCCAGAATGACCCCCAAGAATTGGAGTCTCTGTGACGGCACCAACTGAGACTTTTGTAAGTTTAAAAGCCAGCCGTGAGCCTGCAAAAAATTGATGGCTTCTGCCAAGTGACTCTGCAACCTGTCTGCTTACTCTGCTTTGAATAGCAGGTCGTCCAAATAAGGTATCACTGTGATCCCCCTCAGCCGGAGCACAGCCGCCATTACAGACATTATTTTGGTGAAAACCCTTGGTGCTGTTGCCAGACCAAAGGGTAATGCCTGGAACTGTAAGGGCAGGTCTCCTATGGCAAACCTCAACAGGGCCTGATGTTCTGGGTGAATGGGGACATGAAGATACGCGTCCTGTACATCCATGGACGCCAAAAATTCTCCCTGGTCCAGGCAGCACCGACCGTAGAGACTCCATTTTGAAATGGTCTACCCACAAATGGACATTCAGTGACTTTAAATTCAGTATTGGTCTGAAAGACCCGTCTGGTTTGGGTACCAGAAACAGAGTGGAATAAAAGCCTTTCTTCCACTCTGCCCTGGGGACCGGGATTACCACTCCCTTCTCTAACAGAGATTGCGCTGCTCTTAAGAGAGCTGTACGGAGCCGAGCTTCCTTTGGTAAAGCTGTGGGAATGAATCTTCTCGGAGGAAGACCCTTGAAAGGAATTCTGTATCCCTGGGCTATAATGTCTAACACCCAAGAATCCTGGTCTAGTGAAGACCAGGCGTCCTTGAACTGTGATAGACGACCCCCCACCTTTACCACTGCCGGGCAAATCCCCTGACACTCATGCGGAGGGTTTGTCCTCTCCTTTGGTGACAGGTTTCTTGTGAAAAGAACCAAATTTTGACTTTGGGGCCTTGCCCCTGGAGGACTGAAACTTTCCCCTAAATGACTGTCCTCGAAAGGACGCACCCCCTCTAGGGGAGGGCCGAAAGGACGGCCTAAAAGCAGAAAATCTGGATGTCTGCTTGGCTGCGGGGGCAGGCAGGAAGGTACTCTTGCCCCCCGTGGCCTGCTTAATAATCTCTTCTAATTCAGATCCAAATAATAACTTTCCTTTGAAAGCTAATGTTTCTAAGGCCTTCTTAGACTCATTATCTGCCTCCCAGGCCTTAAGCCAGAGTACTCTCCTGGCATTGATAGACACTGTGGAAACTCTGGTCGACATTTTGAGAGCTTCCTCTTCAGCTTCCAACACATATTCTGCAGCTGCCTTAAGCTTCCTGCCAGCAACAACACACAAGGATCAGCATGTAATATGGTGCATAAATCATTGGCCCACTCAATCATGGCCTTAGAGACCCAGGCTGAAGCAATAAGGGGACGTAGGGTGAATCCCACCCCTTCAAATATAGCTTTGAGATTACCCTCCAGCTTTTTGTCCACAGGATCCTTAAAAGCTGCGCCCCCTTGCACTGGTAATACAGTAGCTTTTGACAGACGTGCCACAGAAGCATCAACTACTGGCACTTTTTCCCAGAGCTCCGCATGAGACTCCGGCATGGGGTACAAACTTAGGAATCTCTTTGGCATCTGCAGCCTTTTATCAGGAGTTTTCCAAGCTCCTTCCAACAATTCTTGTAAACCTTCATCTGAAGGAAATGTAACAGCTTCCTTACGCTGCCGTTTAAATACACCTTTAGCAGGAGTTTTATCCTCCACTGAAAGTTTTAAAGCCTGTTTAACAGCTGTAATCAAATCCTCCACCCCTGCGGCTGAGGAATCTTCAGAATCATCACCCTGCTCCCAGGGAATGTCTGCATATGCTCCCTCCTCTTCATCTACCAATAAAGGCACAGAGTAAGACCTTTTAGGGGTCCCTACAGCATCAACATCAATTTTGTCTAGCAAATCACTAAACCTGTTGATCCCCTTTGCAGTATCCTGCATCACCTGTATGAGAGCAGGATCTGCCTGGGTAAGAGGCAAGGAGCCAGAGGACTGCTGAGATGATGACATAGGTCTCTGAGATTCTACCAAGGCATCACCCTGTCTGTCCAGCAATTGCACTAAAGCGTTAACAGACCTGCCCAGGGCACTAGCCCACGCGGGTTCAATTTGCTCTGCCCTCTGGGGTTCACTCCCCATGGGTCTCACAGCAGCGCAAGTAATACACAAACCCCCCTTGGCCATCTGCTCAGGTACAAATTTTTGTGTACAGACATTACAAGCGCTCATAGTATTAAGGGCTCCCTCCCCCAAAACCACAGCTTGTTGCTCAGACATGATGTAAAGTAACCACACAGTGCATACAATGTACAACAGCGTTTATACAGAGTCAATGCACCCAGTTCACTTATCTGTCTGTCGGTTTCAGATGCGGGGAAGCGATGCCCAGGAAATCCAAACACTCTGTCAGGATCTGTAAGCCAGCTCAGCTCCGCTGCAAGCGTTCTGAAAGGTGCCAAAACAGAGTGAGGGAAGAGACCAAGTCCCTGCTTCTGCGGGGTCCGTGACTTTTGGCGCCAACCACCCCCAGACAGCCGCTCCCTTAGTAGGATCTCCTAGTTCCAGTATCTCCCCCTCGACTGGGGACCACTTGGAACATGCCTGTAACACACTGCTGTCCTCTCATAACAGGAGCTCAGTGTGCAAGCTCTGCAGAAAATGGCCGCCGCCATCACGGAGCGCCTGTCCCCCATGATCCCCACCAGCGTGAAGCCGGTTTCAGAGCGCTCCGGAGCCCAGGCAGCTTCTTAAAAAGAAGCTGTAAGCGCTGCACAGGGAGGCCAGACAGCGTCTCCCCTGTGCACAGTAAGCTGACAGGACGCGCTTCTGTCAGCTCCTGCTGCGCTTGCAGAGTGAGGATACACTAATGAGAATCCTCACTCTGTGTCTACCTAGCTAGGGTGAAAGTTAATAAAAATTCCCTAACTACTCTATTTCTTCGGATGCTCCCGCAGCCCTTTAGAATAGCACCCACTCCAGTGGGCACCTAAAACGAACTGAAGAGTCCGGGATGCAGTAGGGGAGGAGCCTACCCTCTAAAAGCTTTAGGATAGGTGCCTGGCTCCTTCGGACCCGCCTACATCCCAGTGTTGAGCTGTGTCACCAGGACCATTGAAAGAGAAAAGATTCACAGATGGAGCTAATTAGCTCACTTGTGATTCTGTGAGGAGACCTGCAAAACATGCACTGTTGGTAGCTCTCGAGGACTAGGGTTGGCTAACCCAGTTCTAGTGTATTCTAGTCTTGTTCTTTTTATTATCATGCACCCTGTGATCTTTAGCAGTTAACAGAAAGGAGTGACCCTAAGGCCACGCAGGAGCAAAAACAGATAATGGCTTAATAAACCAGGCAAGACTGCTGCCCTTTAAAAAGAGTATGTGTAGCCTCTTATAAACAAACCAGAAAAGAGATAAAAGTGACTTTGGCCCAAAATAGGGTCACTGTCGCTTTAAGAAGTGCAGTCTTGTCAGGACAAAGGATTAATCATTCAAATATGATACAATTCAATGTATTTTTTAAAATGCTGGTACATAATATGGAAGTGCACTTCACAATAACAATAATAAAGATAAAACCACATACAGGACAAACAACATATAACATATATTGCTGACTATTTTAACCCCTTCCCGCCGCAGCCTGTTTTTGCCTTCCTGACAGAGCCCTTTTTTTCAAATCTGACATGTATCACTTAAGTGGGGATAACTTTTTTTTGCTTTTACTTATCCCAGTGATTTTGAGATTGTTTTCTCGTGACACATTGTACTTCAAGTTAGTGGTAAATTTTCGTCGATACAGTCTGTGTTTTTTTGTGAAAAATACCAAAATGTCGTAAAAAAATGGAAAATTTTGCAATTTTCAAAATGTTAAATTTTCTGCTTGTGAGACAAATAATCATACCACTCAAAATAGTTAATAACTAACATAGACCATATGTCTACTTTATGTTGCCATCATTATTTCAACCTCCTTTTAATTTTTTTGGACACTAGGAGGCTTAAAATATGAATAGCAAATTCTAAAATTTTCAAGAAAATTTCAAACACTGATTTTTTTTAGGGACCAGTTCAGTTCTGATGTGACTTTGAGGGACTTGTATGTGAGACACCCCCATAAATGATGCCATTTCAAAAACTGCACCCCTCACAGTATTCAAAACAGCATTTTGGAAGTTTGTTAACCCTTTAGGTGTTTCACAGGAATTAAAACAAAGTGTAGGTGAAATTTCAAAATTTCATTTTTTTTGCAGATTTTCAATTTTAATACATTTTTCTAAGGAACACAGTAGATTTTACTAGACAAATGTGACTAAAAATTTATTCCCCCAATTCTTTTGTTTTCATAAATATCCTATATGTGGCCCTAGTGTGCACGTTGACCAAACCACAGGCTTCATAATAGAAGGAGCACCTACTTGATTTTGGAGCCTCCTTTTTATGAGATTATTTTTTAGGCACCATGTAGGTTTCTAGGCACCATAAGATGCTAAAAGTTAGGAACCCCCCCACAAGTGACCCCATTTTGCAAACTACACCCCTCAGGGAATTCATCTAGGGGTATAATGTACATTTCAAACCCCCAGGGGTTTCACCAATTGTGGTACAACTGGGCAGTGAAAATGAAAAATTAAATTTTTTACACAAAAATGCAGTTCTGGCTCAAAATTTTTCATTTTCACAAGGAATGAAGGAGACAAAGCACCCCAAAATCTGTGCCCCAATTTCTCCCGAGTACGGCAATGCCTCACATGTGACCAAAAAATACCATTTGGGTGCATGGCAGGACTCAGAAGGGAAGGAGTGATTTTTGTATTTTGCAGCTCAGATTCTGGTGGAATTTTGGTGGGTGCTATGTCGCATTAGCAAGACCCCCAAAGCACCAATACAGTGGAAGCCCCCCACAAGTGACCCCATTTTGCAAACTACACCCCTCAGGGAATTCATCTAGGGGTATAGTGTACATTTCAAACCCCCAGGGGTTTCACCAATTTTGGTACAACTGGGCTGTGCAAATGAAAAATTACATTTTTTTACACAAAAATGCAGTTCTGGCTCAAAATTTTTCATTTTCACAAGGAATGAAGGAGACAAAGCACCCCAAAATCTGTGCCCCAATTTCTCCCGAGTACGGCAATGCCTCACGTGACCAAAAAATACCATTTGGGTGCATGGCAGGACTCAGAAGGGAAGGAGTGATTTTTGTATTTTGCAGCTCAGATTCTGGTGGAATTTTGGTGGGTGCTATGTCGCATTAGCAAGACCCCCAAAGCACCAATACAGTGGAAGCCCCCCACAAGTGACCCCATTTTGCAAACTTCACCCCTCAGGGAATTCATCTAGGGGTATAGTGTACCTTTCAAACCCCCAGGGGTTTCACCAATTTTGATACAACTGGGCTGTGCAAATGAAAAATTAAATTTTTTTACACAAAAATGCAGTTCTGGCTCAAAATTTTTCATTTTCATAAGGTATGAAGGAGAAAAAGCACCCCAAAATCTGTGCACCAATTTCTCCCGAGTATGGCAATGCCTCACATGTGACCAAAAAATACCATTTGGGTGCATGGCAGGACTCAGAAGGGAAGGAGTGATTTTTGTATTTTGCAGCTCAGATTCTGGTGGAATTTTGGTGGGTGCTATGTCGCATTAGCAAGACCCCCGAAGCACCAATACAGTGGAAGCCCCCCACAAGTGACCCCATTTTGCAAACTAAACCCCTCAGGGAATTCATCTAGGGGTATAATGTACATTTCAAACCCCCCGGGGTTTCACCAATTGTGGTACAACTGGGCAGTGAAAATGAAAAATTAAATTTTTTACACAAAAATGCAGTTCTGGCTCAAAATTTTTCATTTTCACAAGGAATGAAGGAGACAAAGCACCCCAAAATCTGTGCCCCAATTTCTCCCGAGTACGGCAATGCCTCATATGTGACCAAAAATGGCAGGACTCAGAAGGGAAGGAGTGATATTTGGATTTTGCAGCACACATTCTGGTGGAATGAATGGTGGGTGCTATGTTGCATTAGCAAGACCCCCGAAGCACCAATACAGTGGAAGCCCCCCACAAGTGACCCCATTTTGCAAACTACACCCCTCAGGGAATTCATCTAGGGGTATAGTGTACATTTCAAACCCCCAGGGGTTTCACCAATTTTGATACAACTGGGCTGTGCAAATGAAAAATTACATTTTTTTACACAAAAATGCAGTTCTGGCTCAAAATTTTTCATTTGCATAAGGTATGAAGGAGAAAAAGCACCCCAAAATCTGTGCCCCAATTTCTCCCGAGTACGGCAATGCCTCACATGTGACCAAAAAATACCAGTTGGGTGCATGGCAGGACTCAAAAGGGAAGGAGTGATTTTTGGATTTTGCGGCTCAGATTCTGGTGGAATGAATGGTGGGTGCTATGTGGCATTAGCAAGACCCCCGAAGCACGGTGAAATGATGAACCTAATAATCCATAGATGTGTGGTATATATTAAAACACTCCTTTATACATAGGCCGGGTTTGTCGGGGCAAGTGTCACACTGGAAAATAGTTTGCTTTCTTATTCCCTTTTTATAGCAAACTTTGCACCTTTTTTGTGTCCTGCCCTTTTTTCCAGTGGAGGGGATTTCATCAGGAAAATGCTGCCCTGGTACAATACGGGGGCCAGTACTAGAAGTACTGGGGCCCTCTGCCTGTTGTTTTCTAAATATTAGGCCCTTTATGACTTCCTCTTGAAAGTGCATAAATGTCCCCCTCTGGCTGGTAGAACGGAATAGCACGTAAGCGTTATACAGTGCCATCTGGATGATATACACGGCCAGCTTCTTGTACCAGATTTTTGTTTTCCGCAGGGCACTGTACGGCTTCAGTACCTGATCTGAAAGATCCACTCCGCCCATGTACTTATTGTAATCCAGGATACAATTAGGTTTTGAGGTGTGGGTACTGGTACCTCGTACAGGGACGGAGGTGGTACTGTCTCCGTGAATTGTTGTCAGTATAAGGACATCCCTCTTGTCCTTATATTTGACCAACAACATATTTTCGGTGGATTGTGCCCTGCTTTCACCCCTTCTCATTACTTGGGCAATGTGCGTTTTTGGGAGGCCTCTTTGGTTCTTGCGCACAGTACCGCAAGCTGCTGTACCTCTTGAACCAAGGGCCTTAAACAGGGGGATGCTAGTGTAAAAGTTATCCACATAGAGGTGATAACCTTTATCCAGGAAGGGGTGCACTAAATCCCAGACAATTTTTCCACTAACACCTACGAGGGAGGGGGGGCATTCTGGCGGTTCAATTCTTGAATCCTTCCCTTCATATACCCTAAACCTGTGGGTGTACCCTGAGGTGCTTTCACACAGCTTATACATTTTTATGCCATACCTTGCCCTCTTATTGGGAAGGTACTGGCGGAATTTAACCCTTCCTTTAAAATGTATAAGGGACTCGTCTATGCAAATGAATTTATCTGGGATGTACATCTCTGCAAATTTGGCACTGAAATGATCAATGACCGGCCTGACTTTGAATAGCCGGTCAAAGGTGGGAACATCTCTGGGTGGGCACTGTGCATTATCGTTGTAATGCAAAAATTTAAGGATTAACTCAAAACGAGTCCGGGTCATGGCCATACGGTAAAGTGGGGTGCTGTACAGAACATCTGTACTCCAATATTGCCTAATTTCTGGCTTTTTTACTATGCCCATATGAAACACCAGACCCCAAAACATCATCATCTCTACTGCATCTACAGGGGTCCACCTAGCAAATGATGACGTGGGGTTTTGAGCAATAAACTGCTGGGCATATAAATTAGTTTGGTCCACCATTAAATTTATAAAATCATCAGAGAAAAATAATTTGAAAAAGTCAATTTCTCTGAGACCTGTGGAATCAAATTGGATTCCTGGGATGGCCAAAAACTCAGGAACCTGGGGCTCAAAATTGTCTGGTGGTGGGGTCCATACGAGATCAATTATTGGGGGGGGGGTCTCAGCTGCTCTACGGGGGCGTCTTTGAGGGGGTCCCTCATCACTAGAGGAGGAAGAGGAGCTTAAGATGAATCCTTCAAATTCCCCGCTTGCATCACTGGCTGTGTCAGAGTCAGAGGCAAGCATGGCATATGCCTCCTCCGCTGAATACATTCTTCTGGATGACTGGGATGACATTTGGGATGCCATTTTTATTTTTGTGTTTCTGGTAGTGAAATGTTTCAACACGTGTATAGTGTAGGGGGGGTACAAACTTTATTTCAACCCGGGGGGGTATGTAGTGTGTAGTGTGTATGTAGTGCAGAAAAAAAAAAAAGGTCCTGCGCCAAAAATTGAGCACAGATGTTGGTCAGTAACGTCCGTCACTGAACAGCGCTCAAAGGCAACAGGAATTTGATAAAAAAAAAAAAAAATAGATCAACTCTGTGCCGAAAAAGCTGATCAGTGATGTACGTCACTGATCAGCGCACAGTGGCCACAGGACACCCACAAAATCACAGTGTGTGTAAAAAAAAAAATTAAAAAAAGACCCCACAGCACCCTCAAAAAAAAAAAAAGGTGATCACTGATGCGACACTGATTACCAGTGAGGGGCAGCAGGTGCACAACCTTTGGTGCAACTGACAGTGCAACTGGCAGCAACTGACAGGTATATATATAAAAAAAAAAAACCCTGCACCCCCAAAAAGTTGCTAATCAGCACAGATATACTGATCAGCACAAAAGGGGGGGCAGCAGACACAAAATATAGCACTCTCTATCACTATCTCTCTCTATCTCTCACTATCTATCACTCTATGACACTGCAGCAGCAGCACTGACAGGTATATATATATAAAAAAAACTCTGCACCCCCAAAAAGTTGCTGATCAGCACAGATATACTGATCAGCACAAAAGGGGGGGCAGCAGACACAAAATATAGCACTCTCTGTCACTATCTCTCTCTATCTCTCTATCTCTCACTATCTATCACTCTATGACACTGCAGCAGCAGCACTGACAGGTATATATATAAAAAAAACCTCTGCACCCCCAAAAAGTTGCTGATCAGTTAATTTATACTGATCAGCACAAAAGGGGGGGCAGCAGTCAGTTGCACACGCAGCACAGCTGTATATATATAAAAAAAAAAACAGCACCCCAAAAAGTTGCTGATCAGCACAGATATACTGATCAGCACAACAGGGGGGGGGGGGGCAGCAGACACAAAATATAGCACTCTCTGTCACTATCTCTCTCTATCTCTCTCTATCTCTCTATCTATAACTCTATCACACTGCAGCAGCACAACACAGGAAGTCACAAGAAGTCACAAGATCCAGGAAGCATCCAGCACGCTACAAGCAGTGATCAGGTAAGTATTTGCAAGGATCAGGTCAGTATATCACGGCAGATAGGCACGGTGACCGCACTGCACGCAATTCCAGACCGGAATGGCGTCTGCAGTGCAGTCACCGTTAGTTTAAATCACCCTCCATGGCTGTGATTGGTCCGTCGGTCCGACGAACCAATCACGGCCTTTGGGGGCGGGTGGGGTGAGGTGGGGTGACACCAGTGTCACCCTTACACCCCGTGGTGATTGGTGCTGTACTTTACAGCACCAATCACCACCGATCCCTGTGTCACCGGCGAACGTTATTCGCCGGTACACAGAAAACGCTGTAATTGGCTGTTCACATTTGATAATGGTGCCTGACAGGAGCTGGTGTTTGTAGAGCTCAAAAACGCGTTTCTCCGCCTTTAGTACTGATCGGCGGCTTCCTCAGTTTGAGCTACTGCACATTCATGCCCCTTATTTATGGCATGCCGGTTAGCGCGTCTCACGCTCCCGCATTTCCGGGTCTAGCATCCAAGCCTCGTTTTCAGTTCACTTGTATTTCTGGATATCGGTGGCCATTTTATTTCCTGTATTCCAAGCCTCTTTCTCATATAGTGGATTGTTGTGGCCATCTTTGTTTAATACTGCATATTATGATTGTATTCCAAGCCTCACTTTCAGACACGGCCATGTTTGTTATATCTACGTACAACCCACAGCCAAGCCTCATTTCCATATTCTGTTTTATGGGTCTATTTAACCCCTTTTAGCCTCATTTGTATTGCCAGATTGAATTTAGACAGACAAACAACATTAAACATATACAATAATTATACTAAAAATTATACAATTTTTTTTTTATCTGCAGCCATATGTAAATATACAAATGTCTCATATGTGCATTGTTACATGCATTCAATATACAATATAGCCCCATATATTTTTTTATTTTATTTATTATTTTTTAGGGGGCTGAAAGAATCGAGGGAGTCCTATCGATACATATTAATACACACTAATCTTATACATATATATTCGTTGATCTTTAGAATTCATCCATATTATGTACCAGCATTTTAATAAATACATTGAATTGTATCATATTTGAATGATTAATCCTTTGTCCTGACAAGACTGCGCTTCTCAAAGCAACAGTGACCCTATTTTGGGCCAAAGTCACTTTTATCTCTTTTCTGCTTTAGCAGTTAAGACTTGGGCCAATTTACGCCCGACAGATCGGGCCGTGAAATCGTCCTATAACGCATGTGTTTGACATCCCATCCGATGAATGGTCCCGTGCACATAGGAGTCGAAGGTCGGACCTGCCTGCACCTTGGACCTCTGACTCAAACACCCCTCCTGGCAGCGGGGAATAGGGTGGCATTCAATACATCACATGCAGAAAGGATACCTGCAGCCTAGGAAGGTCCTGAGTGGCTCAAGGTGATGGTATGGCCTTACACTGCTGCAAAAAATCACATTAGTGTATGGCCACCTTTTAGTTTAAATTACACAAAAAGAAAAATCACTCAAATCAAGCTATGAAAGAGTTGTCCTTTAACTGCGATACTAAATGTTATTTCATTATGTGAGGTTTACAATATGAGCAATGTAACATTTCTATTGGACTTTTTTGTATTTTTGTACAGGCTTTAATCCATGGATGACTTCTCCATGAAGACCGATTCGGACAATGACTCTGCTGGAGATCTGAGCTTACCTGCATTGCCTGGAGCCCATGTGCTTGTTGGAGTCAGTGGTAGTGTGGCTGCTCTGAAGTTGCCACAACTAGTGTCTGGCCTTCTACAAATACCTGGAGTAGGTTTATACCTGCAAAATAGATTCAGACAAAGACATTAACTAAGCACACACACGTTTTCAAAGTTCAGCACATTATTCCTAATGATATTACATAAAATAACATGATGAGTATAGTTGGTTAGTACTGTAAATGTGGACGGGTTTAATACAGTAGTTGTAGTTACCCAGAAGGAGGGTTATGGCTAGGCTGCAGGTGGGGGTGGTTAGGGTTAGGCACTGAGAGGAAGGATCAAGGTGCCCATACACGCGCTTGCACCGTGCAATGCAATGCATGCTCGCGCGGTCTTCTCATCGCACAGTACAAAATGTATGTGCTGCACATATGTGTATGTGCTCCCGGGACCAGTCCTGGGGTTGTCGCTGGTCAGAGAACAATGCTCCTGCGATCAGCTGTTTCCCCCCGGCAGAGAGTCTCCTTTTTATCAGCGACCATCTCTGGTCACTGATGGAAACGGGACACTGAACAATATATTGTTCAGCAATACTGTATATTGCTCAGCAATATATTGCTCCGTGTGTACGGAACTTTATGGTTAGGCTGCAGGTTGGGACATTTAGGCACTTGGGGGAGGGTTATGGTTTGGCTGCAGATGGGGACGGTTAGGGTTAGGCACTGGGGGAAGGGTTAGGATTATTCACTGGTGGTTTGCTGTAGGCTAAACCCCCAAAATATAATGTGTATTGACCGTTTGAATATTGACCTTGTGACACTGTCGACCTTCTTACCCTCTTGATCTTCTGACACTGTCTCCATCTGGTGTTGACCTATTGACTTCCACCTTCTTACCCTGGTGACATTATCGCCCTGTCAACCATTTGGTGCTGACCTACTGACTGTTGACCAATCAAACCACCCATGTTTCTGTGTAAGTGTGTTAGAATCTGCTTTTCCTGTACATGTGAATAATACTTTCTCCCTTCCAGGTACAGGTGCAGGTTGTAAGCACAGAAAGAGCAAAACACTTTTACAATGTGCAGGACATCTCTGTGCCAGTTTACAGTGATGAGGATGAATGGAAGGTGAGGTGAAAATCTGCAAATATATTAAGAGACTGTTGTCAAAGGGTAAAATAGAGGTAGCCCTTGTGTCAGCAATGGGTTGGGTACAAAATCCCGATGGTCAGAAGGCCGGCAGAAGGATGCCTACAGTGAAAATGCCATCAATCTTTGGTAAGTATTCTATGGCTAACCCTAATATCAACCCTACCCCTAACTGTCCCCTTTGCACTCTATACAGATGTGGAACCAGCGCTCTGACCCTGTGCTGCACATTGAGCTACGCCGATGGGCAGATCTCATGCTCCTCGCTCCTCTCGATGCCAACACTTTGGGCAAAATTTCCAGCGGAATTTGTGACAACCTCCTGGTGAGAATCTATCTTTGTCACCAGTGTAACAAGGCCTTTCATAGGAGTCCTAACCCTAACTGTTACCCCTAAGTGCCTAACCCTAATCCTTACTTTTTAGTGCCTAAGTAACCTAACCCTAACTCTGCGCTGTATGACTACATTTGTGCCAGCGCAGACTATTGCTCTCCAGGTTGTTAGGAGTCTTTGAGTGATGTGAAACTACTTGCAGTGCTGAGTGCAGCCAGTGCACTAACTGTTACTGGTCCAACTGCAACTGAAACAGAACCGGTGCAGATCTGTGCGGCCGTTACACTATACTATAATACAGCCATCTACCACTGGTGTTTATTTTAGCTGCATGCACCTTTCAAAACCCATGCATTTCCTTATGTCTGCTTGGGCTGTCACTCACTGCTTTGGTGCTTCTAAAGCAAGGGTGGGGAACCTTTTTGTGCCAAGGGCCGTTTGTATGGGGAAAACAATCCTTCGGGGGCCATATGTAAATTCTATCTTACAAACTGTCTTGCTGTAGCCGTCCCACGCTCCGGTGGCTGCCGCTGAATAGGACCGACAGTCTCCGGCTGCTGCTGATTAAGAGGAATCTCTCGAGAACTACCGACCTCTCACGAGAATTACCCTGTACTTGACTCCCGGCAATGCCGCCGGACGGGTGGGCAGGCCACTCAGATTTGCTGTTACACTTTTTGTTAAAGTAAACTAACTTATTTCAGTCTCCGTTGTCGGACAGTCAGTAAAATACAAATGCAGCATGACAAACTGAAGGCCTAGATACAATGGCATATATTCAATGCCGTGGGCGAGCGGTGACTGCGAGCAGGACTTTTTGCTCGCAGTCACCGCTCACCCTGTCAGTATTCAACTGACCCCCCTCATACGCAAATTCCCCCTCGCTCCGTTTTTTGAGCAAGGGGGAATTTGCGAATGTGCCTCCAAAAACTGCGAGAATCGAGGCTAATTACAGCGAGTTTGCTGCACTAGCCCCGGCTCTCGCAGTTTAGGGGAATCCTCGCCGTTCTGTGACTGCGAGGATTCCCCCGGAACGTTGCATAGTGCGAGCGGCCGGTGCGGGGGTTAAACTGCCCCCTCGCACCGGCATTGAATACTGCACATTGGATATATTTAGATTTCTATAAAGAATCCGTAAGATCCTTAATTGTTGGAAATTGTTTTATTGCCTATAGGACAAATCTATAGTTATCTAATGCTAATAAATTATCAGCTTATAGTCTAAACCAGGGCTGGGCAACACCGGCCCTCCAGATGTTGATGAACTACACATCCCAGCATGCCTTGCATCAGTTTCAGCATGGCCACATAGCAAAACTAATGCAAAGCATCCTGGGATGTGTAGTTCACTAACATCTGGAGGGCCGGTGTTGCCCAGCCCTGCTCTAGGCCAATGATTCCCAAATCTAGCTTTCCTCTACCTCCCCCATGGCAGCCATTACAAATGGGTTCCTCCCCACTGGGTAGTGCTTCAGAAAGGGAAAAAAAGACACCAGCCCCTATAAGAAGGCCCCTCCTCCTGGCCTCAGTGTCTTTTTTTTCCCTTTCGGGTAGTGTGTGAGAGGTGGCTTACCCTGGGGGCTGTAGAGGAAAAAGGATCCGACTATATGTGTCCCCCTGCGGCAGCTCCGGCGGTTCTGCAGTGAGGGAAGGGCAGGCCGAGCCCTTATGGAGGTATGTGTAAAACTCCCTGAGCCGCATGCGGACCCCTACGGGGGCAGCTACAAGCGGCGGCGTCTGCAGGCGTGCTGTGAATGGCGGCGCGGGATCGCGTTGCCGCAGCACGCTTGGCCTGCGTTAATCCGTTGGTAAAAGCGGGCAGACGTCAGCGGCGGTGCGCGGCGTGACGCGGGCTTGTGACGCGGGCTGGTGACGCGTCTCTCCGTCCTCTTAAGGGCGGAAGTAAAAGCCGGCGTCTGTATGCTTGTTCCCGGCGTCCATGTGCAGCGTGAGGGGACTGTGAGAAGCCGGTCAGCGATCCGCATACCGTCTGGTGAGCCTGTATTGTTCTTTCAGCAGGTTTATTTGTGCTTAGGCTAAAGCTGGTAATGTGTGGCATGGTTCCAGCCTTAAGTTCCATGCCACACTGGGTATGAATTGGTCCCTAACATGTATTTCTTATTGTGTAGGGAGTTGGTGTTAGCAGGCATCCAGGTTGTTATTATCACACTCAGGAGTGCATTGTTGGAGCAGGGCTCTTAAGGTATGCGCAGTAATTAATGCTTGTGGTGGCTGGCTTCTCTAACTATGCAGTACTCTTAATTGTGGTTTCTAATTTTGTGTCAGTGTGCACCGCTGCTAATATGGAAGAGGAAAATCGGCAGGCAGCCAAAAAGTCAGGGTAAGCCACAAACAGTGATTTTTTTGGGTGATTTTGTTTTGGTTTTGGTTTTTGTTATAGGTACTTTGGTTTTGGTTTTTGTTATTGGTACTTTGGTTTTGATTTTGGTTTGGGAATTTTTTTCCTTGTGGTGATCAGGTGATGGTGCATTTGATTAAAGGCTAATTAAGCATGGTGTTTGGGCTGTTGCAGGTCTGAGGCCAGCAAAGAGAAGGAGAGTAAAGCCAAACACAAGAGGACGCACTCACCTAAATGTTTTTCATGTGATAAGACTTTACCGGAAAAATATGTGGGCGGCATCTGTGAGGAGTGTAAGGCCCCTCAGCCTCTACCCACGGCTCAAATGACGAACCTAGTGGATATGCTGAAAACAGCATTAGCAGGGACTTTTGTTACAAAAGAAGACCTGAGTAAAATGTCTGGAAAAAGGAAGCATGTGGTCCTAAGTGACGACTCGGATGACTCTGTGGAGGACATCACTTGTGCGCAGTTGCTGGGTCAGGATCCAGATGAGGATCAAGACATACCTCAGAACAAGTCGGAGGACTTTAATCCTGATATGATCAATAATCTGTTAGAGCTTATCCATAGGGCCCTCAATATTGAGGATCAGCAAGAGGACCTTAATTTACAGGAACTTTTGTTCAAGGATAAGAAAAGGAAGGGGAAATGTTTTCCCTTATCTCAGACTTTGAAAGCTGTTATTACTGAGGAGTGGAAGCACCCGGATAAGAGGGTGGCTGCTTCCACCAGAGTAACGAAAATGTACCCATTCGACAAGGATCAGGTGTCGACATGGGAAGAGGCGCCAAAGGTTGACGCAGCTATCTCTAGACTGTCAAAGAAGACTACACTTCCCTTGGAAGATGTAAATA
Organism: Crinia signifera; assembly: GCF_055691185.1. NCBI lineage: Eukaryota > Metazoa > Chordata > Amphibia > Anura > Myobatrachidae > Crinia > Crinia signifera. The sequence goes on from NC_139220.1 coordinate 211,294,949, forward strand.
TCTTCAAAGACCCCATGGACCGTAGGATTGAGCTGGGTCTGAAAAAGCAGTACCTTACGGCAGGGGCATCCCTTAAACCAGCGGCTGCTATGGCTGTCACCTCACGTGTAATGCGAGGATGGTGCCAGCAATTGGAGGCGGACATTTTGGACGGAATTAAAAGGTCCGAACTCATTAAAACAGTCCAAGATGTACAATTGGCTGTTGAGTTTATGTGTGAGGCAACTATGGACTCCATACGCCTATCCGCTAGAGCAGCTGCCACTGCAGCGGCAACACGTCGAGCCCTTTGGTTGAAACCTTGGGCGGCTGACGTACAGTCAAAAAATAAACTGTTATCCCTACCATTCCAAGGGGAGTATCTGTTTGGCAAACAGCTTGATGAGCTAATTACTAAAATTTCGGGGGGCAAATCAGTCTGGTTGCCCCAAGATAAAGCTGTCAAAAAGAATGTTCCAGCGAAATTTAATCGATTTCAGCAGCAGGAATACAGAGACTCCAGGGCTTATAGGCCGGGAAGGGCTTATAGGAGAGGAAGCTGGATGTCTCGGGCGTCCTTTCGTTCCCAAAGAGAGAAAGAAGGGAAGGCTCCTTTCCGAAAGGAGCAACAATGACGCCGTCATACAGAGAGTTGGCGCCAGGCTCAAACAGTTTTACCAAGCTTGGCGAGAATCCACCACGGACAGGTGGGTTCTGGAAATAATTCAGTCCGGATATCGAATCGAATTTATGAGACTTCCGGGAAGTCTCTTTGTGGAGTCGCCAGTACCCAGCGACTAGGGTTGCCAATCCCGGAGCATTTTTTCAATCCCGGAATTCGGGATTGAAAAATGCCCGATCCCGGGATTCCCGGGATCCCGGGATTGGCTTCCCTGATTAAAAAACCCTCCCCGGCCGCCCCGCATATTTACTTACATGTGCTGTGCGGTGCGGCCAGGAGGGTGGTCGGTGAAGCGGGGAGGGTGGGCGGCTGATTGATGCCGGTAGGCGGGCGGGTGAGCAACCGGGAGGCGGTGGTGAGCAGCCGGGAGGCGGACGGTGAGCAGTCGGGAGGCGGGCGGTGAGCAGTCGGGAGGCGGGCGGTGAGCAGTCGGGAGGCGGGCGGTGAGCAGCCAGCAGCAGGAGGCGGGCGGTGTAGGCAGCATCCAGGAGCCGGTCGGGGTGTCATGCTGGTCTGGACGCGTCTGTGCAGCTGCTTGGCCTGCGCAGCGTGACCTCTGGCCTCGTCACGCTGCGCAGAGCCATACTGCCGGCTAAGGGAGAAGCCGGGCAGTGTCTGAGCACACGCTCAGACGCTGCCCGGCATTAGACTGCGCATGCGCAGTCTAATCCCGAAAATCCCGGGATTGGAAACTCCAATCCCGGGATTGAAATCTCGGCGTTTTAGGGGCCAAATCCCGGGATCCCGCCGATCCCGATCCCGGGATTGGCCACCCTACCAGCGACATGGAGGAGAGACAGGCGCTATTTTCAAGTCTGGAAGAAATGCTAAGACAAGGAGTTGTCGAAGCAGTACCGAAGAAGCGAGAGAGGCAGGGATGGTTCTCTCGCTTCTTCGTGGTGAAAAAGGCGTCAGGAGGTTTTCGGACCATCCTAGACTTAAGGCGCTTGAACAAGTTTGTGTTAAGCAGGACGTTCAAGATGGAGTCAGTAAGATCGATAATTCCAGACTTAAAACGCGGGGATTACATGACGTCCATAGACTTAAAAGACGCCTATTTACATATACCCATCTACGCAAACCATCACAAGTTTCTCAGGTTTCGTCTGCAAGGGGTCACTTATCAATTTGTGACTCTTCCCTTCGGCCTGTCGACTTCCCCGCGAACTTTCTCCAAAGTGTTGATTGTGATCATAGCAAGGCTAAGACAACAGGGGATAAAACTCTGGCCCTATCTCGACGATATCTTAATCGTGGCAGACTCAGAAGAACTGGTAAAGGAGCACACAGAGCTAGTGCTCAAATGTCTGGAACATCATGGATGGCTGGTCAACGTAAAGAAGAGCCAACTGGTGCCAGTTCAAAAGATTACATACTTGGGGGTATCAATAGATACGCAAAAAATGAGAGTGTCTCTCACGGAGACCAGGAGAGAGAAATTGGTACACAAAGTGACATTAATGATGAGGAGATCAGTCGTGTCATCCCAGGACTGCATGGAAATACTGGGATTGATGGCAGCCGCATTGGAGACTGTACCTTGGGCAAGGTTCCACACAAGAAGATTCCAAAGTTGCTTCCTGTCACAATGGAACAAGAACAGCAAAGATCTCACTCAAAAGATAATATTAACAAAAGCTGCAAAGTCAGATTTGGCCTGGTGGTCGGACGTGGAACGGCTGGAAGCAGGAAAATCGTTTGCAGTAGTCAACCAGGTCACGGTAACAACAGATGCCAGCCAAGGAGGCTGGGGAGCGACATGCGGTCAGTCCATTGCACAAGGACGGTGGTCTCCAAGGTGGCAAGCCGCGCATTCCAATCTCAGGGAGATGAAGGCGGTGGTCATGGCCTGTCAGGAGTTCCAGGATCAGCTGTTAGCCAGAGACCTAAACATAAGATCAGACAACCGGGCGGTAGTCTCATACATAAACCGTCAAGGCGGGACGAGAAGTCGACGCCTCATGGAGATAACATCCCAGTTGTTGGAATGGGCAGAGTGTCACGTGCACAGCATCTCGGCAGTCTTCCTGGCAGGGAAAGACAACCTGGTTGCGGACTCGTTAAGCAGAACAGAGTGCCTACCGGGCGAGTGGGCGCTCAACGACAGCCTGTTCAACATGATCGTAGAGAAATGGGGGTGGCCACAGGTGGATCTTATGGCCACAAGTCGCAACAAAAAAGTCCCAAGGTACTTCTCAAGGTTCAGAGATCCACAAGCGGAGCAGGTAGATGCCCTGACAGCGGAGTGGAACATGTTCAGAGCATATGTCTTCCCGCCGATTCCAGTCATTCCGCGCCTACTGAGAAAGATACAGAGAGAGGAGACGGAAGTGATAGCAATACTTCCGTATTGGCCAAGGAGGGCGTGGTTTGCCACGGTGATGCAAATGGCAGTGGACGGACCATGGTTCCTGCCCGAATGGCCCGATCTCCTAGTCCAAGGCCAAGTACGTCAGCCGCAGCCACCAGCATGGAAACTGACGGCCTGGCTTCTGAAACCGCTACATTAAAATCTAAAGGTTTCTGTGATTCAGTGATCAACACTTTGCTTAAAGCAAGGAAACAATCGACATCCAAAATATATTATCGAGTGTGGAAGAGATACTTGTCCTGGTGTAGCTCAAACCAGCAAATACCAAGTAAAGTTGCCTCAGTACTTGGTTTTCTTCAAGCAGGTTTACAACTAGATTTAGCAGTAAATACTCTGAAGGTACAAATATCAGCATTGGGAGCAATGTTAGATTGGGATCTGGCAGAGAACAGATATATACGCAGATTCATCCAGGCTGCGAAAAGGATCAAACCAAGATTCAGGTCGCCAGTGGCACCGTGGGACTTAAATTTAGTTTTAGGAGTTTTGACGGAAGCACCGTTTGAGCCGCTACAAGAGGCTACACTTAAGTTACTTTCCTGGAAAGTCAGTTTTCTAGTGGCAATAACCTCCGCAAGGAGGGTGTCAGAATTGCAGGCACTCTGGGCGGAGGAGCCTTTTTTGAATTTTTTTGAGGACAGGGTAGTGCTGCGAACTAACCCTGAATTTTTACCTAAAGTTGTATCAGACTTTCACATCAACCAGGATATAATCCTACCTTCTTTTTGTGCCAATCCGTCAAATGTGAAAGAAGAGCGATTACACAGATTAGATGTTGTAAGAGCGCTGAAAATCTACATACAGAATACGAAAACTATCCGTAAGTCGAAGAATTTATTCGTTCTAACGGAAGGAGTAAACAAGGGTCAAGCTGCATCAAAAGCCACATTGGCTAGATGGATCAAGGCCTGTATCTGCAGAGCCTATCAGATTAGGCAAAGAGAGCCTCCAGTGGGTCTGAAGGCCCATTCCACAAGAGCGGTTGCATCTTCCTGGGCAGAGAAAGGATCTGCCTCAGTATTAGAACTGTGCAAAGCAGCCGGGTGGTCTTCCATTCATACTTTCACGAGGCATTATCGTGTGGATGTGATGTCGTCATCAGATGCTAAGGTCGGGAGAAGCGTCCTTAGCGCGGTGATATAAGGAAGGAGGCTGAAGCAGTACCTTATGATTTAATTTTGAAGTCTAGAGTGAAGTAACTCTGGTTTCGTGAGTATGCCCTCCCATATATCAACTGCTAGGGTATTACCCATTTGTAATGGCTGCCATGGGGGAGGTAGAGGAAATACCAGATTATTACCTGGTAATATGTTTTCCTCTACTCCACCATGGCAGCATATATTCCCGTCCCATTATGTCATGACTGTTAACATGTGTTATGCGGATTAATAATGTTTTTTGTTTTAAAGCTGGAGAATGCAAAGACACTGAGGCCAGGAGGAGGGGCCTTCTTATAGGGGCTGGTGTCTTTTTTTCCCTTTCTGAAGCACTACCCAGTGGGGAGGAACCCATTTGTAATGGCTGCCATGGTGGAGTAGAGGAAAACATATTACCAGGTAATAATCTGGTATTTAACTGTGCACGTTTTCAATATTAACTCAATGAAAGTGAAATTATTACAATGTGTGCTTCCAACAAAGAGGTATGGAAAACATGACCTCTTTGTATACCCTAAAGCACAGGTTGTCAAAGTCGTTCCTCAGGACCCCACATACTGTAGTGCATGTTTTGCAGTTCTTCACACAGAATCAAGTGAAATAATTAGCTCCACCTGTGGATCTTTTAAAATGTGTCAGTCAGTAATGAGGACATCTATCAGGTGATTTAGAAAACGTGAACTGTGTGGGGTCCTGAGGACCGAGTTTGAGAACCACTACCCTAAGGACTCTATTTGTGAGATACTAAGCACTGATGTAGCAATATAGACCCTGGTATAGTAATCATGTATTGAGTGCAATTCAGTTACCTGCACAGTTATGTAGAAATGTGGGTTATGTCTACATGTGATGTGTAGTTAATAATCTACAAAATTATGTTAAGAGATGATGGAGTGTTATTGCCAAGTTTTGTCTGGTTACTGTAGAGTACTTGTCTCATAAACTGTCTTACAACCATTTGCCCATTTATACTCTAGTGTTCATTCTAGCACCTGCCATCTTTGAAAACCCATGCAGTTCCGGTTCCCTGCCTGGGGTGTCGCTGTCTGCTGTGGTGTTTCTAGTACAAGTCTGGTTTGCATATCAGTGCTGATATACAGACCACACTGTGCTAGAAGCACTACAGCAGACAGCGACACTCCAGGCAGGGAAGAGGAACTGCATGGGTTTTCAAAGATGGCAGGTGCTAGAATGAACACTATACTTAATATTTCAATTTACATATATGTATCCGGTGATCACTGGCCTTTTTTTTTTATTACCCAATGTATATATGGAGACTGCTTACAGTTCATTTTGGTCTTGGAATATGTTTTGTCTCTCTTGTTCTCCATTCACAAGAAACTATACATATTTCTGTCTACTTTTTATTTCAATAAAATATTTTATTGTAAGGTTGCAAATTACAATAAATAGTAACAGTCAAGTAATAAAGCATATAAGCAATCAACTTTTGAGTCATCCAAATTCAAGAGTCAAATAATAAATATTAAGACTATTAAATAATTTCAAATATAATTGAGTATATAGTTATCAGAAAAACTTACTAGATCAAACAACACTAGACTGCATTTCATAAAAAAGAAATATACTCAAACAGAGGGTAACCCGTAGACAATATTTCCTCATTATACCAAGTAGTCAAGCAGACTGCAGACCGAAGGTGTCTTTAATTTGAGAACAGAGAGTTTGAACATTTGGAAGCCATCTAGTAATTAATTCCCCCCGCCCCCTTCCCCCCTCCCCCCCCCCCTTGTCTTTAAGTGATGTCTCCATTTAGTCCATATGGAAGAAATAGGACAATCTGGGATGAAAAAGGGTTAGTGTGTCGTGTGAAATCCACTGGGGTAAGATGGTTTGTATAGAGGCAGCCAATTTTTTTTCCCCTGTAATTGGCATATACCCTGAGGGGAGCAGGGCAAACTAAGTGAGGAAGTAATATCACAAAAATCCACTCAGAAGTCAATTCAAAAGTAATTCCCAGTGCGGTTTGAATTTAGGTGTGGACTAAGGACCTTGTGTACTTTTCTTGTGTGTAGAGACTGCTGTATAAATTGTACTGTTAGACAGGTGGTAGCTGCATCCAAAGGGCGAGATTTAATGGGATGCAAAAAAATCGCTCTTTCCGAAATCACACCATATCGCACTTTTTAAAATCAAATTCGCATATTTAATGATATGGGAATTTGCGGCAAAAGTTCTGTGATCTGTGCATGTTTCAGACAAATTCGCCAGTCAGAACCTGGTCAGTTTGTTTTGCGATTTTTTAGTAACCTTTACTAAAAACCGCATCCCATTAAATAGCCGATTTGTATACTTTTTAATGGGAAAACAGCTGGATGCGTTATTTAGTTTTGCTAAAAATCTCACCTTTAAAATGTGCGAATTTGCGGCAAAAAGTGTGATTTTTTTTTTTTTACCGCAAATCGCACCCTATAAAATATGCAATTTTCAGAAAATGAACGAAAACGGACGTAAGCGCAAAAAAAAAAAAAATTGCCCCCTATTGAATTCCACCCTATGTCCCCAAAACATAGGAGTGGTGTGTGCTTAGAACCTTCATCCTTATATTAATATAGATTTATTTTTGCAGACCTGTGTGATCCGTGCATGGGACTTACAAAAACCACTGCTGTTCTGTCCAGCTATGAATACAGCCATGTGGAATAATCCAATCACAGCAGAGCAGATTGGACGCCTTTGTACATTTGGCTATGTGGAGATTGCATGCATCGAAAAGACCCTGGTGTGTGGAGATAAAGGTCAGTGGGTACTGCAGTTTATACCTTGACTCCGAGCATTCAGATTTTTATGTTTTAGGTAATTTCCTTACACCATACCTCCCAACAATCCTGATTTCAGCGGGACAGTCCCGATTACCGGGTCCTGTCCCGCTGTCCCACCCGCGGCCGGGGGGGGGGGCAGTTCGGAGCCCCCCCAATTTGACAGAATAGGCGCTGTGCGCATGCGCACAGCGTCTATTCGCGGCCGAAAACGGGGACGCAGCTCATTTGCATAAGCTGCGCCCCTCATTTACATAAGCCGCGCCCCTCCCTATTTCTGCAGCTGGAAAGTTGGGAGGTATGCTTACACACAGGGGAGGAATGTAATATGATGTGAGAATGAGACTGTGACATATTTGAGGGAGTTAATTTTGTTTTTGTTTTTTAAAGGGGCAATCAATTACATGGCAAAATCAACCTGATTTTGCAGTGTAAATTATTGCCGCTTTAAAAAAAAGGGAAAACTCTGACAAAATCTCTCACTTTCTCATTCTCACACCCTATTAAATAATTTTCAGTAGTATGTTAAGTGTCTGTAATTGAACAAAGCCTTGGAAGCCATATTTACTACCTTATGCCAGTATCCATACAGCTTCGAGCAGGAAGCAGCTCTGTCTATTGTTTTTCTGCAACAGCTGTAATCGTTCTCATTATTAGGCCCTAGCACCCCATTCTGAGTGCAAGAGATCTCAAATAAACAGGTGTTCTCTCGCTGTACACCTCAGAATAACATGGAACTCTAGTGTTATGCTCACCGCACTCTGATGAAACTCCCATCCCTATTGTGTGCAACTGCAACATCACCATCCATAAACACCCATTTCACCCAAGGAGAGATCTGACTAACCTCTGCCTGACTGATGTTAAAATTTACAGAGCTGCATATGTCTCAGCATTTGTGAACTGAGCCAGTCTTAAGGTGCATACATACAGTGTGATTTTGACTATGGCCCTTATTCAGATCTGATCGCAGTACAAATTTGTTCTCAAAATGGGCAAAACCATGTGCACTGCAGGTGGGGCAGATGTAACATGTGAGAGAGTTAGATTTGTGTTAGTTATTTTGTTTCTGTGCAGGGTAAATACTGGCTGCATTATTTTTACACTGCAATTTAGTTTTCAGTTTCAACGCACCCCACCCAAATTTAACTCTCTCTGCACATGTTACATCTACACAAGAAAAAATTGAGCAGCGCTATTTAAAAATTTAGAAACCAAATTGGTAGGTCTATTACAATGATTTATTGATGCATGCTAAAAACACACTAAGTACTAAAAACATTGATATTACGCTATAAAATAAATGAATAAAATTAAGAATAGTGCTCAAAGTCCTCATCAACCACACAGTTTTTTTGGGGGGGGAAGTAGCCTGGAGAGTCCCAATATTCAGAAATCCATTGGAAGCATCAAATTTGTGCCATCTTGGGCCACTCCTTGCAAGAACCATCTTTCATCTTGTTCTCCCTCTGGACCGATTATTGTGGGGACATTTGATGCTTCCAATGGATTTCTGAATATCTGGACTCTCCAGGTTACTCCCCCCCCCCAAAAAAAAAAAAAAAACAACAACAACAACTGTGTGGTTGCTGAGGACTTTGAGCACTATTCTCAATTGTATTCATTTATTTTATAGCAAAACATCGATGCTTTTAATACTGGCTTAGTGTGTTTTTAGCATGCATCAATAAATCTTTGTAATAGACCTACCAATTTGGTTTCTAAATTTTTAAATAGTGCTGCTCAATTTTTTCTTGTGTAGATGTAACATGTGCAGAGAGAGTTAAGGCCCCCATACACTAGGGCGACTTGTCCTTAGGACAAGTCGCCCCCGACTTCCCCCTGAGCTTCCCCGGCTGCTCCCCGGGGGAGCTTGATTAGATTGGCACTTGATGTGCCATTTTTTACATGTGATAAATCGTCTTGATTTATCACATGTAAAAAACCCGGGGAGCAGGGGGGGGGCTACAGAGGTGGGAGCAGGGGAGCTGGGGACGCTGCGGGGGACACGTCTGTGTCCCCCGCTGCTGGGGATGCTGCGGGGGACAGCGTCTGTGCGGCGAGGCGGTAGAGGGAGCAGGGGGGGCTGGGGATGCTGCGGGGGACACAGGCGGCATAGAGCCGGGCAGGGGGAGCCGGCGGGAGCTGTCAGTGCTAGAAAAAAAAAGTCTATACAATGAATGGGCAGCCTGTGATTGGCTGAGCACTCTCTCAGCCAATTGCTGACTGGCTGAGAGAGCGCTCAGCCAATCACAGGCCGCCCATGCATTGTATGGGCTTTTTTTTTTTATTCAATACTGACAGCTCCCGTCGGCTCCCCCTGCCCGGCTCTATGCCGCCTGTGTCCCCCGCAGCGTCCCCAGCCCCCCCTGCTCCCTCTACCGCCTCGCCGCCCCACTAGGTCCCAAGTCGGGTGGTCGGACGTGCAGCAGGTCCGACCACCCGACGCAGATCCGATGCGCACGGGACTGCGCATCGGATCTGAGGGGACATCAAAACTAGCCGATTTTGGTCCGATTTTGGCCAGATCCGACTGATCTGGCTGAAATCTGACCAAAATCGGCTAGTGTATGGGGGCCTTTACATTTGGGTGGGGCGTGTTGAAACTGAAAACTAAATTGCAGTGTAAAAATAATGCAGCCAGTATTTACCCTGCACAGAAACAAAAAAAACTAACACAAATCTAACTCTCTCACATGTTACATCTACCCCACCTGCAGTACACATGGTTTTGCCCATTTTGAGAACAAATTTGTACTGCTATCAGATTTGATAAGGGCCTATGTACGATTTATCTTGAACTCCCCAGATGCCAGAACCACAGACATTTACTGTACACACTGTTCATTTTTAACTGTTGGGTTTTGGCTATGTCCAATTTTGACTACTTGTACAGTAGATTGTACACTTTCAAAATTGAAACTAGTCAAAATAGTGCTGCCTGCATAGTCTATTTTTTCTTGTGTTACCAACCCTGTAGGGGTGCGCATCGGCATTGCAAGCTGTATACAATATGTACAATATATATTATGTTTTCTATTATGTTTTCTACCGATATGGACTATATAGTCCATATCGGTAGTTCATATCGCATCATGCTTATGCCCCATTAGGCACAAGATAAAATGGTCTAGATAAAGCGTTGAAGAGGCAGATCTATGATCGAGACATGCAATTCTCTAAACATCCACTAGCAGGAGCTGTGTATCAATAATCTCTGTATAGCAACCTTTACATTTATTTAATTTGCTTTCTAATTGTCTATGATTGCATCAGCTATAATATTACAATCACCACTCTACATGTCTAGCATGGACTCTAATAGTCTTCAGAAATAGATATCACCTACATTTATTGGGGTGGGTGTAGATTGCACACTATTAACCTTTTATCATGTTTTTAAAAGTCTAGTATTATATAAAAACCTTCATGGTCAATAATAGTAGCATGTTCTACAAATGGTATACCTCTTTTAAGTAGAAAGGTGCTATCCTTTAAGATTCGGAATCAAATGATACATCTATTAAATAATTGTAGCTATGTTTATTACTGGCCTGTTTGCAACAGATCTATAGCAGTTTACATTTATATAAGTACAGTATGTAAGATTTTACCTTTTTATTGCATTTATAACCACTACATTTCATGCTTGTGGCAGAACACATTTATATGTTAATACAGTTGAATTAAAAAGTTTGGGCTCTGGTAAATCTGGCATATTGCTAGGCAATCATTCTGAATACATTTTCATATGCAAATAAATTGAATATAAAATTGTTACATGTAAATATAACTAATCTATCTCATGCAAACCATGAGGAAACCATGCACTGAGATAAATATTGTGTGTGTGTGTGTAATATATATATATATATAACAGCAATTATATAACATGACACAATAATTACAAAATATTATATAAAAAATCAGAAGGAACCTACTTAAATAAGCAATATGCAATCCTCTGTATGCTGTACAAGCTTGGTTTTAGGTTTGTCAACATATAGTCCACAAGAAATATATATATATATATATATATATATATATATATATATATATATATATATATATATATATATATATAATCTCTATCTATCACTTTAGACTTCCATTACTGGACAATGGCAGGTATTCAGGGTAATTCCCCTTGTGCAGTGAATCCTGTTTTGGATTCGCTGCACAATCTCCGGGTTCCGGAGGGCTGCAGCATTCGCTGCCAGCCCTCCCTTACCCCCTATTCAACGCCTCAGGGGCTTGCTGCCCCTGGTGGCGAATTTTAACCCCCCCCCCGGCGAATGCCGCAGGGAGCCGGAGGACAGCTGCAGGCAGGGAGATGGAAGCCTCCCTGCCTGCGCCGGACACTGTGGGGGTGAAGGAGGGCTGTCAGGGACACAGGGAGAGCACCCAGAGCTGGCTGAATATTAATGAGCGGTTAAATTTGTTTAAATTTAAAAATAATAATAATAATAAAAAATTTGAAATATATTCATGTGCTGCAAGCTCATGAATAAAAATAGCATGCCCCTTCACAGATAAAAAAAATCAGATTTTTTGACACCAAAATAAAAATAAAAAACGCTTTATTTTCAAAGATCACACTCCAGTTCACCTAAAAAAGATGACGAATGTAAAATGGAGAATCATGGTGAAAATCAATGGAGAAAGCAGTCCTCCATTTGAGCATTGAATACACTCTCGGCGAATTCCACTAAAAACCCCATTGAAAACCACAGGCGAATTGCGGCGATTCGCCAGATATTCGCTGTTCATTTGCGGCGAATTGGCTCCATTGAATAAGGCGAATAGTTTTTTCTGCCAGAAAATTCACCGTTACCCCGGCGAATTGCCAGATTCACTGAAAAATACGGCCAATCTGAGGCATTGAATACTGGCCAATGTTTCATTGCATTTTATTAGGCAATTTCTTCAGGTCATGGAAAAACATGTGACAGTGAACGCTTACATCATACACCCTGTATGTGGGCATCTTTGCCCTCCTGTTCCACGGGAGGTTTCTGTCCTCCCTGAGCTCGGACGGTAGTCACTACAATATGACATCACCTATGTGCATGTCATCTAAGTGCTCCCATCAAAAGCGCGCAGTCCCGATCCCGGAGGACGCCCACACACAGGGGTGTATAAGGTAAGTGTTCAATGTCACATGTTTTTCCATGACCTGACGAAATTGCCTAATAAAAGGCAATGAAATGTTATCCAGTAATGGAAGTCCAAAGTGTTTCGTTGTACAAGACGCTTGGAGTGCTGCCTCCCCCCTGTGATGTATCTTATCTTTTGAAGCGGGCACCCAGCGCAGCATTCGTAACTACAGGTAGAGCCGGATCCCCCCTGCAAATGTTGTATGTATGTATGTATGTATGTATGTATGTATGTCCTTGGCAGCACTCCATACAGTACTGAGAGATCCGGTGCAAGGTCCATACAGCAGAAAATACAAAAGTGAACTTGCACCCACGGATTGAAACAATTCGGAACCAGCACTTCAACAGCCAACTGCTGTTTCAACTGCTGTCAACCAGTTTTCATGAAAACTGATGACACAAAGTTGAAACAACTTCTGTTCTCTGTATTCCTGTACCTATGGAAAATAAATAGAAGTTTTTCTACAAGTCCTGAGTACTGGTTCCAAATACTTCCACTCTATGGGGGTAAGTGTATGTGATTCTATAATTTAGCAGTACCATATGTTTAGAGGAACCTTTTTGAATTTACTTTTTATTTGTTCCTCTAACCCAGCGGTTCTCAAACTATGGGTCCTGACCCCAAAGAGGTCCCGACCTTCTTTCAGCATGGGGTCACGGCTCCAAATTGCAAACATCAGGCTGATGACTTTTCTAATCTCAGTCCGTGACTAAAGGAGTCTGAAAAATCTGTTGAGTTGTCTGTTATTTTAGACTCCTCCTTCATGTTGTGCCTCCACAATACTGCCATGTATGTGCTGTCTGCTGACTACACATGTGACGTCATGACCTTCTGCAGTAACTTGCTGGGGTCCTGTCATTATTAATATCATCTGATGGGGTCCCAGAGCAAAATAGTTTGAGGACCCCTGCTTTAACCATATGGTACTGCTGACAATCCTATGCAGGGGCATTGCAATATATACTACTTTCTGCTTATTGACGGAACTGCCGGAGGTTGCTGAATTAACATTTCATGCATCTTATGCACATGCAGAATAATCACTGTGCACTTTAGAATGTAATATATATATATAATGTGTGTGTGTGTGTGTGTGTTAAGCTTTAAAACTATTTTTGAGGGCTATATGTTGATATTGAGAAAACTAAGCTTGTATACATAGGATTGAACTATTCTTAGAGAACATGGGCTACATATAATAGCTTGCACATTGCCAGGTTGATTTGCTGTGTAAACAATTTCCACTTTCCAAATCCCTGAATTTCGTACAAAGTACCACACCTTTAGCAAATCTCATGTTAAACCGGCTTTGCTTGTAAGTTTAAATATTTTAACGTTAATCTTTATTTAATACTAGCTGGAGTACTCAGGATTTTAACCCTTTAAATGCCAAGTGAACATGCACACACAGACATTCTAGGGTTAATTTTGTTAGGAGCCAAAATAACCTCCTTGTATATTTACGGATTGTGGGAGGAAACCCACAGAAGTACGGGGAGAAAATACAAACTCCGCACAGTTAGGGCCATGGTGGGAATCGAACCCATGACCTCAGCGCTGTCAGGCAGTAATGCTAACCATTACACCATCCATACTGCCATATATTATATAATATATATATATATTACCACCCCAATAGTGTTACTTAAGCGCCCCAATATTAGTTGGTTAGATAATTCCAATTTTTTTTTTGTTATTTTTTATTTTTTTTTCACTCCTTAATATTTTTTTATATTTTTTGACATATATCAAAACATTTATTAAAAAGTTAATATTCAACAAATAAAATACAATACATCTTTTCTCATCAATTCTTGTTTTACTGGTGTTTCATATATCTCGAAAAGAACAGGTACCTGACGTGTTTCGTCTCATCGAGACTTCATCAGGGGTAGGGTTATTATATCATTCTCTTGAATCTTTTGATCATTTAAAAAGATGAGATTTCTTTTATATGGTTCAGGTAAAAAGGGTTTCCTTAGAAGTTTTGAGAAAGAGCTTCTGTTTGTATGATTCGGAAAAAAATCACCATGTAGGTGGATTTCACCTTATAGGTTTTTATATTTCCCTTTTAAAGGTAGTTCACTTGGTGCCCGTATGGGTGGGAACTAGAGATAAAACTTCTTAGTGGAATTTCAAATTAATTCGATATTTTCCTTATAATATTACAGAAAGATGGATATATACATCCCTGACCTCAAGCCAGTAGATAATTCACTTAGCTGGGATAACCAATAAATCTCCGACAGAGTGATCACCCCTTATTCTCTGTGCATGTGCTCTCCTCTGTGACCAAACTGCGACTTGCAGTTTGGGCACTTAAGTAACACTATTGGGGTGGTATTTTGTCTAGCAAATCCCACTAGTAGAGGATTGAGTGTTATCAGCGACCAGTTGAATATATTGAAAGCGCAATTTTAGAGATTTGGGGTCTTGAGAGTAATTGATATGCGTACCAAGTTTGGTGTAAATTGCTGCAGCCATTCTGTAGTTATGCTGTCTCCTGATATACTCTGTGCTGCTGTCTCGCCCCTAGGGGTGCTAGGGGTATGTTACCCTCACAGTATTTGTTCTCAGATTGTATGTAATGTGTACCAGGTTTGGTGTAAATTGCTGCAGTCATTCCAGGGTTATGCTGGAACATACATTTGAGTGTACAGCAAATATTGTGTTGTTTTAATTAATAAAAAATTAACTGTAATTTCTTTTAGTTGCCTAAAAATACACTCATAATACAATCTTCCCTTGTAAACTGTGGATTTGTACAGAAAGACAGGACAGTCACAGTTTCACTTTTTTATATATTAGAATATAGAGAGAGATAGATAGGTATGCACTGAGATATGTTGTGATGGGCTTGTTTCAGTGGGAGTGATCGTTGATCTTGTTAATCGTAATGAGCGTTAATCAAAAATTGTGTTTTTCTTATTAATTAAAAATTAACCGTAATTTACATCTTGAGTTTTTTTATGTTGCCTCGGCTGTGTTTAATATGCTTGTATGTAAAATTCCACGATCTTGACTTGTAAACTGGATTTGTTTCGAAGGACAAATTTTCGCTTTTATAAAGGTAGATGTTTTATTTATTGTTTGGGGTAAAATAATTGATGCATTGTTAAAATTTGAGTGATTATTATTGGTCGCTATAGAAGTGTTCATACAATATATAGGATCTATCTCAGTGTTTCACCTATTTTATGGTTTACTTGTGAGTTTGACAATAAACACTTTTCTAAGAACTGTTGCAGGAATATTGTATATTAGGTCTCTGGTGCACCCAGAACCTGTATACTCTTTGGGGGTGATTGACATTGGCTCGCTGAGCAGCGTAAATTCCCTGCTTAGCGAGCAGGTAATCGACACCCGCCGGGCTTGTGAACAGCCGCCCCCCTTCGCCAAGCGTACTTCTGCATTGCGAATAGATATGTACACTCACACATCCATTTGCATTCGAGTGTACGGGTGAACAATCATTACATGGCCGGCGACCATCAAATGATTGTGCCACCCGTTTGCAAATAAGTCTGCCTAGACTGACTTTTATTTGCGATTGCCTTGACGGGGTGGACGGCTGACATCAGCCGCCCTCCCCGAGCAGGCTTTGGCAAGCCTACCTTCACATGTGGACGCCCAGTGTTTTTTTGGGCGCTCCCGACTTTTTTGTGCCGCTCCCTGTCCGCACCACTGTGTGCACACGCCTCGGCGAGTGTAATGCATTTGCACTGCGGGTCTGCACATGCGTTTTTTGCCATAATGCATGCGCAGACCCGTAACATCGGTCTCCATGGCAAATTTGTCTCTTTACAAGCCAACCTGAAGCATGTAACACATGGCAGAGCATGTAAATCCATGGCAACAAGCATGTTAACCCCTAGCAGAGCATGTAACCAATGACAGAGCAGGTTAATCCCATGGCAAAGAGCATGTTAATCCCTTGGAAGAGCATGTTAGTCCCTTGGAAGAGTATGTTAGTCCCTTGGAAGAGCATGTTAATCCCTTGGAAGAGCATGTTAATCCCTTGGAAGAGCATGTTAACCCATGGCAGAGCATGTTAACCCCTGGCAGAGCATGTAACCTGGCAGAGCAGGTTAATCCCATGGAAAAGAGCATGTTAACCCCTGGCAGAGAATGTTAACCCCTGGCAGAGAATGTTAACCCCTGGCAGAGCATGTAACCCCTGGCAGAGCAGGTTAATCCCATGGTAAAGAGCATTTTAACCCCTGGCAGAGCATGTAACTCCAGGCAGAGCATGTAAACCCTGGTAGAGCATGTTAACCCATGGCATCAAGCATGAAGCCCATAGCAACAAGCATTTGGGTAAGCAGAACTTACAGTGTGTGGCATAATATGTGTGGTATTATATGTAATAGACATTACAGTATGTGGCATAATCGGCAGTGAGCATTACATTGTGTGGAATAATATGTAATGGGCATTGTGGCATGTGGTAAAATAAGTAATAGGTATTCTGGTGTATTGCATAATGTGTACTGGCCACTACGGTGTGCGGCATAAGGTGTAATGAGCATTATGGAATGTGGTATAATATGTAATGGGTGTGTGACATGTGTAATAGGCATTACGGTGTAAATGTTTGTCCCTGTATCCACCTTGGAAGCAGTGGCGTAACAAGGGTCCGCAGAGTGTGAGGGGAGCTCCGTCCGTGGGGGCCCAGGGAAGTTGTTGTACCGGGGCCCAGGATTTCTCTTGGCGGCCCTGGTGGACAACTCTGAATTTGTCCCACTGTATATATGCACGTGTACATAGATGGACAATATTAGACTCAAATCTAAGACAGAGCTAGGAGGATATTTAGCAGGAAAGTTAGCAGGTGGCCAGTGGCAACTTTAAAGGTCAGAAATTGGTTGACCATGATCTGTGCATGTGACATCTAGCTGGACTTCGGGGCAGGGAGGCAAGGAAGAATCCTCTTTTGAAAGTGCTAAAGGGCGCATTTATCAATATAGTGCGATGCCGGCGCAGTGGCATCGCCGGACATCGCATTGCGGTGTTGAAGTACACCGCCGAGATGTATCATTAGAAGGGCGCAGGGACAGGGCTCCGATAGGAGCCTGTCCCTGCGAAGCCCTAACCCGGAAGCCGGGGGGTTTGCGCATGCGCGGTTATGCGCTGACCCTTGCCGACCCGTGTAACCGCACTGCCCCGCTCGGCAGTGCGATCACGTAGCCATAGGCTACAATGGGCTATCGCCATCCCAGAATGGCGATAGCCCAGGGGTGCGATGCCGGGCTGCCCGATGTTAATACATCGGGCAGCTTCGCATCCCCCATAGAAACCTATGGGGGATGCGGCCGGCGGCGGTGAAGGGGGGATCGCAGCAGGGATCGGAGATCCCTGCTGCCGTCCCCCTTTGATACATTTAGGAGATACATAATATTTGCGGCTAAACCCCAAAAACGGGTGTTTTCGGAGATTTATCCGCAAATATGGTTTGATAAAAGGGCCCCTTAATCTCTTGTTTGCAAAAAAAAAAAAAAACTATTTTAATGCCATGTGGAAATAGGTTGTATGGTCAGGTAAGAATAAAGCTCTGTACGGGATACGGTCGGTTGGTCGACCTAAAGATGGTCGACACCACTAGGTTGACATACTGCAAGATTGACATGGGTCTAGGTCGACATGAGACAAGGTCAACAGATCATTAGGTCAACATGGTCTAGGTTTACAGTCAAAAGGTCGACATGGGGTTTTTCGCTGTTTTTTGAGCTGACATGTGCTGACAGGCAGTATTTCATGCCCTACTATCCACTAGGGCAGGGCTGGGCAACACCGGCCCTCCAGATGTTGATTAACTACACATCCCAGCATGCCTTGCATCAGTTTCAGCATGGCACATAGCAAAACTAATGCAAAGCATCCTGGGATGTGTAGTTCATCAACATCTGGAGGGCCGGAGTTGCCCAGCCCTGCACTAGGGCATGGTGGGAGAATAAAATAGTGTGCCCGAAGCATGGCGAGCCATGCGAGGGGACGTGGTGCACTTAATCCTGTGTCCATGTCGACTGTGTCGACATTCGGGTCAAAAAACATTGAATGGATGGTGCACGGGTTGTAGGGTCAGACCCATATGCTCGCTATCGTGAACACAAGTAGAATGCTAAAAAGAGGAATATACAAACAACAACATTTCCAGATGCAAATAGCTGGAGATGGTGATAATGACTAGGACTAGTGATATGTGTGGCATAAACCAAACACTAGCTGACTGGAAGGCACAGTATGTGGAGTTTTGCTCAGGGACAGATACAGAGGGGGCGGACCGCCCCCCCCCCCCCCCCCATTCTATAAAACACTTATGCCATCAGCCAGGGTAAACAACAACACTCTTTAAAGTCCTGCTCCCTCCACCCTCCCAGCTTTTGTCAGTGTCGGTGAGTGTGAGCCAAGATCCCAGACGCAGGTCACAATAAATTCTACTG
Source organism: Crinia signifera (assembly GCF_055691185.1). Classification (NCBI taxonomy): domain Eukaryota; kingdom Metazoa; phylum Chordata; class Amphibia; order Anura; family Myobatrachidae; genus Crinia; species Crinia signifera. The sequence continues at coordinate 211,313,521 of NC_139220.1, forward strand.
TCGCAGTTAATCAGCATCCTGTCCTGTCATTAAAGGCCCCCACACACTAGAACGATTTTTTTTGTCCGAATTCCGACCGATCGTCCGGTATATCGTCCGATTTTTGTCGATATTTAAAATAATCATCCGGTTATTGCCGATTATCAGTACAAATCGGCCGATATATCGGGCGATCGGTCGGACAATCGGCCAAAAAATCGTTCTAGTGTGTGGGGGCCTTTAGACACTCTGCAGAAGCCATTACACTCACATTACACACAGACCCCCCTTCCCCGCCCCTGGCTTTGCTCTTGGACATGTCCAAGACTTCTCTCGTGCTGCCCCCCTGCACTGGAACAACCTCCCGCCACCCATCAGACTTTCTGATTCCCTTACTTCCTTCAAGCGCTCCCTCAAAACCCACTTCTTCCGACTAGCCTATCCCTCCTCCTCCTAACCTCTTTCGTTCCTCCTATCCTGCCTACCCTACCCCTCCTTCTGTTCCCATCCGTTCCTACTTATCATATTGTTTTTCGTTCATCCACCCACCTCCTTTTAGTCTGTTAACTCTTATGAGTAGGGCCCTCCTTCCTCACGTACCCTACCCTACCAGCGCTCCTGCCCTGTTCTTCAATTCCTCTACTTCATCTTCAGTCTCCTCGACAATTTCAACACCTACTTCAGAACTGATGCTGATTTTAGTTCTACCAGCTATAACCCTATTTATGCTGTATTTTATCAACACACCCTGTACGTTACCTTGTAATTTGTTTTTTTTGTTTGCTATGTACACTTTGTAGCGCCTTATAAATAAACAAACTACTACATACGCAAGATTTGGTAACCTTTTTTTAGTACTTGTTTAGTTTCACGGCAGCAGATATCGCATGCGATATCACATGCTCGATGCAAATTTGTACCTGTTCATAACCCCACTATCTACTACGCATGGTGTTGATTTTATATAGTGTGGCGAGCGCAGCGAGCCACCGAGCCCGAAGTGCGGCGAGCAGGCGCGGATTACTTTACATATATTCTGCGCAGCAAACCCCGCAAGGGGACGCGGAATACATGAAAAGTAATCCGCTACGCTCGCCACGCTTCGGGCTCGCAGTGCTCGCCACACTATATAAAATCAACTCCATGCGTAGTGGATAGTGGGGTTATGAACAGGTACAAAATTGCATGCGATATCGCATCTGCCGCCGTGAAACTAAACAAGTACCCTTTTTTCATGTGTAATTGTGAGACTAATGGGCCATACACACGTGACGATTACAGCCCCATTTCTACGCAATCTGTTTAGATCGCTTAGAAATGAAGCGGGATCGCTCTGTGTGTATGACCCCCCGTGACGGTGATGTGTGGCCTTGTGCGTCCCTATCATCTGACTAGATTTATACTGCTAGTCATCCCCAGTTTTCTCTCAATTGAGAACATTGGCCGTGACTGATCGCTCAGCAGACATTGCTGGAGTGGTGCTGTATGCTGAGCAATATGTGCTTAACTAGATCGCTCAGCACACTGCTTGCGTCTCCACATGTGCACGGGGCATAACAATACCTCAGCCCCATTTCCCCTGTTCATATTATGTAGCTGCCCTAGGTGCAACCTTTAGATTTCATAACCCCTAGGATCTGAAGTCCCTGCTGATAGAGGGTATTTACTACTGCTTGGACTATGTTTTTATATTATATTTAGAGTGTACAGATGGAGCACCTCTCATTTATCCCCAGCCCTCGCCAGATCCCCTCCACCGGAGAGAGCTGGCAGAGGCGCGCCATCTGATGGGGACGTTCGTCCCTGTCGCTCAGTGGTGGGTGGCGGAATCCTTGCCCATCTCCGTTTCAGGGAGACGGGCAGACTTCAAGTGGTGCGTGGAGGCAGCGTAGGTCTCTGTTGGAAGGGGGTGCAGTAGCCCCCTTCCGGCGGAGGCTGGAGGTTCTATCACCAGCTATATGAAGGCGCTCCATCTGTATGTATTATTTTATATCTATATTATGCTTTATAAAGTATATATATATGTGTGTATTTGGGGCAGTACGGATGGTGTAATGGTTAACATTACTGCCGCACAGCACTGAGGTCATGGGTTAGATTCCCACCATGGCCCTAACTATGCAGAGTTTGTATATTCTCCCCGTGCTTGCGTGGGTTTCCTCCGGGTACTCCGATTTCCTCCCACAATCCCAACATATACTGGTAGGTTAATTGGCTCCCAACAAATTAACCCTAGAATGTCTGTGTGTGCATGTACATGTGGTAGGGAATATAGATTGTAAGCTCCACTGGGGCAGGGACTGATGTGACTGTTCAACTACACTCTGTAAAGCGCTAGGGAAAATGTATGCGCTATATAAGAAACTGTTAATAAATAAATAATAAATACATTTGCATATACTAAATGTAATTATATGACTACTTAAATGCTCACACCGGTTTAATAAATGAGTACTCCCTTTCCTTCTACCCACAGGACTTGGAGCCATGGCAGAGGTCAGCACAATCCTGGACAAAGTCAGGGAAGTCCTTTCTGGGCGGCAGCTGCTGGGATAAAGTCCCTGATGTGCAGGGCAACGCTGTGCAGCTATTGCTATAGTTTACATGACACCATTCATTCCTAACGGACAAAAACAGGATTAATGAGTGACTTCATACATAATGACTGCAATTAATTATATAATCCTAAAATAAACAATGATCAAGGTAAAATATTTTATTGTTTCAAAGCCTGCGGGAAGTCTTGTGCCTGAGACTGTTAGGGCTGTGCTGAATGCCCACAGACAAGGTTTGCGTCAGTCTTTATTTAAATAAAGTATATAATATAGGGAAGGATTAGCACTGGCCGATTAATAATTATTGAAAATACCAACATAAAACTGTATTATTGGGAATCACCCTCGGAATCTGTTTGGTAGTGCTCCCAAAGTCAAGAGATGACCAAGGAAGAACAAAAAGGGTTTTGGGGCACACTTAGGGGGTTATTCTAGTCCATTCTTTCTGACAAAATCCTTCTTAGATGGACAAAACCATGTGCACTGCGGGTGGGGCAGATGTAACTTGTGCAGAGAGAATTAGATTTGGGTGGGGTTTTTCTTCAAAGTGAGATCTATATTGAAGTGTAAATTCATGCAGTCAGTATTTTCCCTGCACAGAAACAAAATAACTCACCCAAATCTAATTCTCTCTGCACATGTTACATCTGCCCCCCTGCAGTGCACATGGTTTTGTCCATCTAAGAAGGATTTTGTCAGAAAGAATGAACTAGAATAAACCCCTTAGAAACTTAATGTTAAAAGAATGAATTAAAACTTTTTATTTCAAAGGCTAAAATAACATCGCGTATGAGAAATCAACAAAGAGATGCATACAAATACACCTACATAAATACCTAAAATGATATAGGATATCAATAACCAATAATTTGACAATTTAAAGGTTACAATTCGTGAAGGGCGAAAATGATGTAGCTCTTTCTCCGTAATGCTTTATTCCAACAGTATATACTTCAATTGGGGAAATTTAATAGGATGAGAGATTCAGAAAGTGAGAGATTTGGTAAGAAATCTCCAGGGTTTTTTTTTAAAGTGCCAATTATTTACAAAACCAGTTTGATTTTGTAGTGTAAATCATTGCTGCTTTAAAAAACTGACGATTTCTTACCAAATCTCTCACTTTCTGAATCTCTCATCCTATGAGAAGCACGGTTTTTAATACAAAGCAGAGATTCCCAAATATCCACCATTAATAGTATTATAACTTTATTAAATATATGTCACTGTCCTCCAAAGCTGTGCACAAATGGGGGAGTGTCTGGTGGAGTAATTTGATTTATAAATATATAAAGAGATGGTGGAAGGATAAGCTGAAAGTACTCCACTAAGAGACATATAGTTAGTGTTTGGTCTGGATAAATTACAGCCCTGGGTATTCCCTGCTGGTCTACCAGACAGGTACTGACCCGGCCAATCACTGCTTAGCTTCTAAGTTCAGATGGATCAGGCGGCACAGTGATTTATGGCAGTAACGCACTCCTTGTAGATGAGAGAGCACCAATATCAAAGAGAGAACTAAGATGTGCTTTTGCTATTTATTATATGTGTCTAAGCACCCCATTACACAAGTGGCATTGCAGGGGAGCCTAGTACAAAACAGCAAATGAGAGAGCAACAGAATAAAGGTATGGTAAAGAATGATAGGTTAGCACATGCAGCTCCACCTTCTGCTATCCACCATCTTGTGCTTGCTTCGACTGGTGGATGAGAGAGGAGAAAGCCAGTGATCACCCTACTGAAAAAAAGGAGGAGTATATTTGACACCAGATACTGGTTGGTTATCCTTTATGTTTGCTAATAATTTTACACATTAATAATTGGTTAACAACATAACTAATAAATCAAACATAATAAATCATGGCTGGTAAAACAAACATGGCAAGTAGTAACTAATATGACCACGGTTCAATTCTAGAAAAATGCCACAGGTGCCAGTAACAGAGAATGCTGTCCACCAATGTGTACTCAGGGGACAGTAGAATAGGTCTGGCTGAGATGTCGGGGTGTAGGGTGTGGTAAAATATAGCACATTCTTATTTTCATCCAGTACAGCAAGAATTGCACACATGGGGCGGGAGCAATAGATTCGGTCAAAGGACGTAGTACAAATGGCTTGATACCGACTGCCATGAACTGGGCAGTTTTCTAGAATTAAACAATGAGCACACAGCTATGCATATGGACCGAGGCAGTGTCAATGCTGGCAAGATGTTTCTCTGTGTACATGATCACAGGTGAAGGCGGATACACATTGAAAACTAAATTACATTAGCCTGGTTTATATTTAAAGAAACACATGGACTATCCATCACCAAACACAATTTGAGAACAATCTTTGTTACAAAGAAACACATAAAACAGCAACAGATGTGGTACTGATGTGGTGGGAGTGCTCGGTGGTGGGGACCGGCTGGAAGTTCCGATGGTCGACATACCGACGCCACCACAATCCTGACATATTCTCTCTCTTTGGGTATCCACGACACCCATAGAAGGAGAATAAATTAGTGTGCTGAGCGTAGCGAGGCATGGGCCTGCAGTGCGGCAATTGCAGCGAGCCCCCAAGGGGGCATTATTGCGCTCTCCCCCCTGTTAGGATCGCGGCGGTCAGGATCCCATATCGGACCACTAGGGAAGGTAGGTAGATTTGAGTATCATCTACGTAAAGACGAAATTGAAATCCAAAAGAGATTATTACTTTGCCAGGAGATGTGGTATAGATTGGGAAAGCAGAGGACCTAAGACTGAGACCTGAGGTACTCTCTGGTACAACTGATAGAGTAGGAGAAGAGGAAGTGGAATCAGAGAAACTAACACTGAAAGATCAGTTAGGGCGGTAGGCTGAGAACCAAGAAAGAGCAGTGAAATGTAGACCTCGTTATAGTAGTGGTTGAATGAGACGTAAATAATCAACAGGGTCAAAAGCAGCAGAGAGATCAAGAAGAATTAGAAGTGAGTAATGGTTTTTAGACCACGTTGTTGTTGGGAACGAAAGCCTGACTGAAGTGGGTCCAATAAATTCTGCAGGTTAAAGTGTGTGTGAGACGAGTGTAGGAAAGTCTCAAGTAGCTTGAAGGTGCATGGGAGCTGAGAGATGGACAGTAGCTAGAGAGACAGTTTGGGTCAGAATTGTGTTTTTCAGAATGGGAGTAATCACTGCATGTTTGAACAGTGAAGGAAAAATACCAGTAGAGTGAGAGAGATTACAGATTTTAGGTTGGGATGAGCTTAGGCGACAGAACTTTACTTATTTGTGAGGTTATAGTATCATGAGGCGAGGAAGTAGAGTAGGAGGAAGAGAAAAATTTGGGTACTTCATTTTCATTTATGGGATCAAAAGAAGAGTATGTACCAGAGGGTTCAGGTAGGGAATTGAGCAGATCTCAACATCCTTGAGAAAGAGCATCCATTGGACTGCAAAATGTATGCTATTTATGTTCTACTTTCCATTGCCTAGGGATCTTTGACAAATATTTGGTCTAATTTGGTTTATGAAAAGGCAGTGATAGTGGGGGTGGTACAGTGTGAAAAATGACATTTGTGGTGCATTTTACATGATTTCAACTCATGTCCATAATTTCAGTGAAAAATGACATCGCATCGCATGCGATGCGATTTTTCCGCATACGATGCACATTGTGGGAGCCGTGAAAGTACCCAAGTACCCTGCCATTATCCCTTCCATCACTCTCTGCCCCTAACCCTGTCCTTTCCACCAGTACTGCCCCAGCTGCTAACTATCCTTACACCCTCTCTACTGCCAGCACTGCCTGCGCCTTACCCCCTCCATGCCGTTCCAGTACTGCCCAGTTGACATCTACTGACAGCAGGTTGACATCTACTGACAGCAGGTATAAAAATACACAGTCCTATACAGTCAGTAACCAATTAACCTACAAAATATTTTGCGAGCTGTGAGAAAAAATTGGAGGAAACCTAAGTAACACAAGGTAACCAAGCAAGAACTGAATTTAATACGTCACCATTCCTATAACGCAGTGGCATAGCAAGACCATGCAAGGGCTTGGGAGCATCTGTGTTATTCAGATCCCATCCAGCCTGGACATCCGCATGGATTCTGCTGAAAATGTTCCTCCAAAAATGGCCTCCGTCTAGGAGTCACCTGATGCTGGAGGTCCTTCTAGGCCCCCAGCATCTGCCGGGTGCGTATAGCATTACCTGGAAGTGTAAGGATTCCAGAAAGGCTGGTGCCACCAGTTAGCATGAAACCTCTAGCAATGTCAGGAGCCGCGTCGCCATCCCGGCTCTATGTTCCCCGCTGCCGCAGCGGTTGCCTAGGCGACGGGGACGCCAGGCAACTGCGGGCAGGTGGGAGATTCATTCCCCAGCTGCCCAGCATAATTAGGGAGGGGCTGATTCCCGTTATCATGATTGGGCCATGCTCCTTTATAGGTTTGTGGCTGGGCTCAGACAGACGCCGGATATAGAGTCTGTAGGTTGTCCTATCCAGCTCTGTGTAGTATCTGGTCCCCTGTTGGATATCTGTCTGTCCTTTACACCCGCCTGTACTCAGCTGCTGCCTACTGTCTGTGTACTATCACCACACCACCGTGAGTTCCTGAACTGTTTGGGTAGCCGCTTGTTTCGCTTGGTGGGGTCTCATCCACGGTGCACATCTCTGCTGTGGGCACCGGGGAAACCCCATTGCTTGGCCGTCTCATCGGCTTCTTGTATATTTGTATATAGTGTATTCTGCTGTGCATCACCTCCTATACCTTGTCACTCCTGCGCATATACCTGCCCGTCATATACCCTTGTATTATACACTATATCACTCCCCTGTATATATTACCAGTTTGCACCTCACTCCAGGTAGTCCGTCTCCTGTCCTTCACACTAGGCCCGTGTCCCCTGTCCGCAGTCCTGTATATAGTCAGTCCTCCCAGGGTAGCTATCCTTAACCGACGGTTTGTTCTGGTTGCTACGGGTTAAGCTTACACTGTGACCTCTCGACGTAAGACCTGGCGGCATATCAGTACCTGTAGACGTGTTCAGTCTTACGGGAAAGGGGCTGTTATAGGCAAGAAGGCTCGGAGGTATACTCTGCGGGCTTAGGCCAAGGCATCCTGGGCAACCGTCCAGAAGACGTCTGCCAGATCCAGCCGCCACTGCGGATTACTTCACTCGCTCGGACTCCTGTGGGGCCTCTTCCCGGAAGTTCCTTTTGGAATCCCATCACCATAACCCGGTGAGCCTAACATTATATTCGGCCCAACACGTTGGAAGAGGTGAACAAGATGGACCAGGCACAACCATCTCCGGCTCAAGTTCTTGCTGGACAAATGCATAATTTGACTCAAAAACTCCAGGAGCTCACGCTTAGGGTCAATTCTCAGGATGAAAGGGTTCTCAATTCTTTATCCATTCCTCGGAACACGGAACCCAAAATTAATCTCCCAGATCGTTTCTCTGGAGAGCGCTCCTAATTCTTTAATTTCCGGGAGGCATGTAAGCTCTATTTCAAGTTACGCCCTGTGTCTTCCGGCTCCGAGACACAAAGAGTAGGGGTTATTATCTCCCTTCTCCAAAGGGATCCCCAAACCTGGGCCTTTGGCCTCCCTCCTGATGCAGAGGCACTCTCTTCTGTAGATGCGTTCTTCTCCGCCGTGGGCTTATTATATGATGACCCGGATCGGGCAGCCTCTGCTGAAGCGAATCTTCGTTCACTGAAACAGGGCCGAGACCCTGCGGAGATCTATTGCACAGAATGTAGGCGGTGGGCAGTAGATTCCGGATGGAACGATCCGGCACTTCGCAGTCAGTTTCGCATTGGACTGTCTAAGCACATAAAGCAGGGCTGGGCAACACCGGCCCTCCAGATGTTAATGAACTACACATCCCATGATGCTTTGCATTAGTTTTGCTATGTGGCCATGCTGAAACTGATGCAAGGCATGCTGGGATGTGTAGTTCATCAACATCTGGAGGGCCGGTGTTGCCCAGCCCTGACATAAAGGATTCTCTAGTGCAGTATCCAGCCCCGTCTTTGCTTGATGACCTCATGAAACTTACCATTAAGGTGGACAGACGACTACGAGAGCATCAGACAGAGAGAGACAATCGGGGGTATTGCCCTCTAGTCCTCTCAACGAGGTCCTCACGGAATCTGAAGATGAGCCAATGCAGATTGGGGCAACACGGCTCTCCACTTCTGAGAAGAACCGCAGAAGGGAAAATGGTCTATGTTTATACTGTGGTGGCCAAGGCCATTGGGCCGTGGCTTGGCCCCAATAAACCAGTAAAAGACAGGGCCTAAGTGGGTGTGAGGAGCTCCACTTGGGCCTAGTGAACTTTTCCACCCTAGATTCCTTATTAATCCCTGCTAGGATAACCTTTTTAGGAAAAGTAACCAGTGTCACTGCCTTCCTTGATACTGGAACCGCTGGTAATTTTATGGATTTGGGGTTTGCCCACAATCTTGGTATCCCACTTTTATCCTTGGATGCCCCTATTCCAGTCTGTGGGTTGGATGGACATCCCCTGGCCAGTGGGATCATTTCTAAACATACCCCCGCTCTCAGGTTGTCCTTCGGAGCCCTTCATTCTGAAGAAATCTCTTTCTTCTTGTTTCACTGCCCCATGGCTCCTGTGGTGTTTGGGTTGCCTTGGATGAGGTGTCATAACCCAGAAATTAATTGGAAGACAGGGGAAATTGTTCAATGGGGAATCAGCTGTAAGGAAAGTTGTCTCTCTCTCTTTTCCTTCGTGTCACGCAACCAGTTCCTTCTTCCTTACCGCCCCAGTATAGAGAATTTGCGGATGTATTCTCTAAAAAAGAGGCAGATTCCTTACCGCCACACGATCCGTTTGACTGTGCCATCGAGTTGGTTCCTAATGCCTCTTTGCCCAAGGGTCGCTTATATGCCCTATCAGAACCCGAAACCAATGCTATGGATTCATATATTCAGGAAAGTCTTGCTAAAGGTTTTATTTGTCCTTCCAGGTCTCCTGTGGGTCAGGATTTTTTTTTTGTGGAGAAAAAAAGACGGCTCCCTACGCCCCTGTATCGAATACAGAGCTTTGAATAAAATCACTGTAAAAACTCTTATCCATTACCTTTGATTACTGTTCTGTTCGATCAAATACGGGAGGCAGTGATTTTTTTCTAAGATCGACCTAAGAGGGGCATACAACCTCATTAGGATTAGGGAAGGTGATGAATGGAAAACTGCCTTTAATACTTATACAGGGCATCAGGAGTACCTTGTAATGCCATTCGGGTTATCCAATGCCCCGGCAGTTTTTCAATATTTCATTAACGAAGCCCTTCGGCAACATCTTGCAAGTTTTATTGTTGTCTACCTCGATGACATATTGATCTTTTCTAAAAGTCTCTCGGAACACCGACAACATGTCAAGATGGTGTTGCAGGAACTTCGGGAGAACGGATTGTATGCCAAGTTGGAAAAATGCGAGTTCGAGGTGGATCAAGTCTCATTTCTTGGATATGTTATCTCCCCAAGAGGGTTTTCTATGGATCCTGGCAAGGTCAAAGCTGTTCTCTCTTGGGCTCGTCCTACCAGTTTGAAGGCAGTTCAGAGATTCCTAGGTTTTTCCAACTATTATCGGAGATTAATCGCTCCTTCTCTGACATTGTCGCCCCAATCGTGGAGTTAACGAAGAAAGGGGCCAACCCACAATGTTGGTCTGCACAAGCCATTGCTGCTTTTGAGAAATTAAAGAAGGCCTTCTGTTCAGCGCCAATTTTGAGGCATCCTGATCCTAGGAATCCCTTTCTAGTTTGAGGTGGACGCCTCGGACATTGGAGCTGGTGCTGTACTCTCCCAGAGGTACCTGTTATCCTTGCGCACATCTCTCCCGAAAGTTTTCTTCTGCGGAAAGAAACTACGATGTCGGTAACAGAGAGTTACTAGCGATAAAGTGGGCATTTCAGGAATGGTGCCATTGGTTGGAGGGCGCCAAACATGTGGTTACCGTTATCACCGATCACAAAAATCTGGCCTACATAGAGTCCGCCAAGCGACTCAATCCTAGGCAGGCCAGATGGGCATTATTCTTTACTAGGTTCAATTTTATCATTACCTTCAGGCCTGGCTCCAAAAATGTCAAAGTCAATGCCTTGTCCCGCAGTTTCCAACCAGTTCAAGACTCCAGGTTACTAGATGTTCCTATTTTACCTGCATCGGTCATCATGGCAGGGTTAACCCAAGACTTGGCATCCCGGGTTCTAGCTTCGCAAACCTTAGCTCCTAAGGAAACCCCTTCAGGACGGCTTTTTATTCCTAAGAATCTTCACAAGTTAATTCTTCAAGATTTTCATTCTAACAAAATTTCTGGACATCCAGGGGTCAAGAAAACATTTGAATTACTGTCACGAGCAGTCTGGTGGCCTACCATGAGACAGGATACTTATTTGTTTGTGACTTCTTGTGTGGTCTGCGCCCAAAATAAATCTTCTAGAAGATCACCGATGGGACAACTTTATCCATTATCCATCCCTCACAAACCTTGGTCCCATATTTCTATGGATTTCATTGTAGACTTACCATTGTCTTCTAGGTACGATACCATATGGGTAACCGTGGACCGCTTCAGCAAGATGGCACATTTCGTACCTCTACGTAAGATTCCCAATGCCGTGGAATTAGCCCACTTGTTTGCCTTGCATATCTTTAGACTCCATGGCCTACCGGACGATATCGTCTCGGATAGGGGTTCGAAATTCGTGGCCAGGTTTTGGAGGTCGTTCTGTGCCAGTTTGGGCATTCGTGTAAGTCTTTCCTCAGGGTATCATCCACAGTCCAACGGACAAACCGAAAGGATAAATCAGATATTGGAGCAGTATTTAAGATGTTTTGTTTCCAAATGTCAGAACAATTGGGCCGAGTTGTTACCTTTGGCGGAATTTTCGTATAATAATTCCTGTCATTCAGCTTCCAAAAAATCCCCATTTCTTTGCAACTTCGGTTTCCACCCCAAGTGCAACTCCTTTGGGACTCCTATAAATAATTCCGCCACCTCTTTGGTGTCACAGCTAAGGAGTTCGTGGAAGGAAGTTCATTCAGCACTTAGACAGACGTCTCTCCGGTCAAAAGGGTTCGCTGATAAACGCAGGAGACCTTGTCGTTTTAGGGTTGGTCAGAAGGTGTGGCTATCCACCCAGCACATCAAGATTCGCCAGGCTACCTCAAAGCTGGGTCCGAAGTATATTGGGCCATTCAGAATTCTGGAGTGCGTCAATCCAGTTGCATTTAAATTATTATTGCCTAAGTCCTTGAGGATCAACAATGTGTTTCACTGCTCAATTTTAAAACCGGTAATTTCCTCTACCAGATTTAGAGTGTCCTGAATCATAAGACCCAAAACAGTCATGGTCCAGGGGCAAAAGCAGGATTTTCAGAAGGGGGTTTCCAGAGGGGCGGAGCAAGCACGGAGATGGACACTTAGGTGACCCAGTATATCCTTCTAAAGTCTGTGTAACAGTCTAAAATATCAACTTTATTTGTTACTAAAATTGATCCTATTAGTGGATCAAATCACAAACATAAGACAAGAACATACAGATAACATGAATAATAGTACACAATATTGAGAAAATAAGTGAAAATATATTGTAGAGGTCTGAGAAAGGGACTATATTGCCTCTATCTTAAATGTCACAAAAGTATCAATAGGTTTGTGCAGAAAGATTCCTCTCAGACTAGGCACGTCTTCACTTGACCAAAATAATTGGTTAGCACATCAAAGCATCAAAATAGGTATCATATTTAGTGGAGTAGAGGGCTCACTATCAAACAGCAAACATATATCAGATGAATATGATTAGACTTAGAATTAGCTGCAGAGTCGTCATAAATGTAAAGATACAAACAGAGATGAAGTACCTGAGCTATATATACTCGCGGGGTGGCTGCTGTCTGTGCTTTCGGTGGCAAACAAATATTTGCACAGTTGAGCGGACTCAGCGAGTGTCACAGGTACGGAAATGGAGCAAAAAAAGGGGGTTTCTGCTGTCTCCAGAGGCGACCAACCTGGCCCTGTTATACAAAGACAGCGCAGGGTCAGGTAATGGGTCCTCCGGGGATGAGAGAACCCTGATAGAAGGGGGTCAGAAAAGAGAGCACCTTCACTGTGTGTCCCTGGCAGACGCTGCTATCCAGTGTGTGTGTCCATAGACACAGTGAACACCGGTTGAGCGGTATGCCTGGGTGGTGAATTGCAGAAAGAAGTGTAGATTGCACTGTGGTACTGTTGTCTTAAGTCGTGGATTCCTAATGTACCATGCAAAGGTGGTAAGTCAAAGAGAGATATTATAGGGTCAGGGCTCACCCTGGTTATAATAAACCCAAATTGCTGATTAGTGGTCCCTGGTAGGGAGTAACGCTGAAGTATCAATAAAGCAGAATATTCCAGTTATCTCCTATGAAGGAGAAGTCTCATATAATTCAAAATACTCAATTTAAGGGATAAGTCTAAGGATCAATAAATGACCTGCTGCTGTATCAACGTAAGATGTGGCACTCTATCATTGTATATTTCCAGAGTTACAATTTTTGATATATATGTAGCATCTACTTTGATCAATTAGCGTGCAACAGAATATCCATATGATCTTTTATGCAATAGATAACAAACCACAGAGTTAAAATATGAATCACAGTGGAGTATAAATGTTGGTAAATAATAGTGGAGGATATGTTTAAATATAAACAAGGAATATTGCCCTGAGGGCTGTTCAACTCACGGACACCCGGTCCCGGGTGTATCGCTGGCCACTCTGGACATCAAATAACGAAATCCCCTCGTGTGTATACTCCAGAAAAAGTACTGCAATCAATTAGCCTTGGATATATAGAATAGGTGGATCAAAGAAAGGCAATCTGTATATACAGGTAGGTACATAGAGATAACAGTCTCTGCGTTAATTAAGAAAAAGATCCCCAGCATATATTGAAGTTTTCCAGGTATGACTGTGGATTCCGCTCTATTAGTTTTGTGTGGCAGCTGAATTTAAACAGAGGAGACAGGCGATAGTGAAATGTCCCAGATAGGGATTGGTTCAGTCAGCGGCACAAGAAGAAAGTTGCCGTTGTGTGTCTCCGGCAACTGCACTGTCACACAGGCAATACTTAGGTGAGAAAGCGGTGGTGGGGAGATGTCCCATCCAGGTGCAGGTGCCGTCGGCAGCAGAGGGGCAGAGCCGATGTATTTCTCCGTTGGCGGTGGCGCTGTCTATCAATCAGAGCCCTAATGGGGAAGCGGCGGTGAGGAAACACTCCGTCCAGGTATTAGTGCTGTCGGCGGCAGGAGGATAAAGCCGCCGGTGTATTTCTCCGTTTGGCTGCGACGGCATGCAGAGGGAGCCTTCGATTTAGCCGGGGGTCGTGCTGTTTGCTGTGATGAGAGCCAAGTGCGGGTATGTGAAGCGTGCAGGGTCCCGCTCGTGCACAGCGGGGACCTGAAACCACCAAGACGTACGTTTCACTTTTGCAAGCTTTCTCAATCGGTGTGCAGGTGTGCTCTGGCGCCCATTATTTAAATGGTATTTGGCCAATCCCTGGTGGGGGCAGGTAAAAAAAGGGGGAGGGGGGAGGAGACCTACGTTAGTCAGCCTGATGAAAAATAAATTTGTAAGTGTAAGATTGGCAAATCCATAAAGAGGTTAGGGAAAGGTGGAGGAAAATATTGCGATCCTGATTAGGAGTCAGGAAGAAAGAGAGAGAACACCATGAAATCCTAGTTGTTCTAATTAGGAGTGGTGTGGGCAAATACATGAAGTTATGAAAATTCTTTTAAGGGGCCTGAAGGTCCAAAAAGTAAAAAAAGGGGGGAGATATTAATAATATTTAGTATAAGAGATTCCACATAAGAATCATAACCTTTTATTTGCGTTTAAGATGGATATATCATTGTCCAATTATTTGCAGATATAGCGTGTGCATGAATGGACCTCCCATCTATGTGTTCTATATAATTGATTGGTTGTCCTGCTCCATTAATGGGCAGGTTACATATTACAGAATAAATAATGCATATAAAAGAAAAAATATAAAAAATATATAATAGGAAAAATATATAAAGGAAAATATATGTGTTGTGAAAGGACATATGCATGGGCACCTACGTGCACGTATGTATAAAAGACCGCTAGTGCATATCCCTGTATGGACAGAGATTTAAAGATAATAGATATAAAAATACACCAAGTGAAATGGGGTAAAGGAGTAAAGGGAATAATGAATGTAAGATCACACACATTGGTGTGAATGGAAACCGTGAAAATGAACGCTAGTACAAATTAAGTATGTGTGAAAAATGAGAAGGAGGGAAGGGGGGGGGGGGAAGGGGAAATGGTAATTGTGAAGAGGTAAGATTATGGAATACAATGATGTGAGGATTACTATGCATTATAAGTTATTATATCACAAAAATAGGGGATTTTAGCTGAATATAGGTTGGATATAAATCCTATGGGTTCAAGAAGACTCTGTAGTTAATGAACTCATTCAGGCCCATTGGGGTTACTGAATTGAGTCTGAAGGTCCAGCTGCTTTCCTTCTTCAGTAGCTCCCTGGTAATATCACCACCACGGATCCCTAAGTGGAGTTGCTCTAGACCAAACACCTTCAAACCTTTGGAAGATCCTCCATGATGTCTGTGGAAGTGACGTGCCACAGAAGTTAACTTCTTAAGTTTTTTAAGATCAGAGGTTGCGTTGCGAATACTCCCTACATGTTCGAGTATTCTCTGTTTTAGAGGGCGTGTGGTCATGCCAACGTATCTCAAGCTACATTGGCATTCCAAGCAGTAGACTAGGTTCTTAGTCTCACAATTAAAATACCCTACAATCTTGATAGGTTTGTTGGTCCTATCTATCACAGAAGATCTCTTATCCAGAAAGGCACACGCCTTACAGTGGCCGCACGGGTAAGTACCTGTCGCCTTTGCCTGTATGGATTTTCTATTTTTAGAAAAATGGCTTTGTACTAGAGTATCGCGAAGGTTAGGAGCTCTGCGCCAACTGCAATCTGGTCGTTCTCCCAGTGCTCCTTTGAGGATGCTGTCACTTTGGAGGATTGGCCAATGTCTGGAAAGTATGTTTTGTAATTCCCTCCATTCCTTGCAGAAGTTACTGATGAAGCGTATTGGTTGTGCTGATGTCATTGCCTTATTCTGTGGGAATATGAGGGTTTGTCTATCACATGTTCGGGCATGATGTCTAGCACTCTTAATGCACCTCTTACTATACCCCCTGCTCATCAGCCGATTGGAGAGTTCTATGTTCTTGTCTTATGTTTGTGATTTGATCCACTAATAGGATCAATTTTAGTAACAAATAAAGTTGATATTTTAGACTGTTACACAGACTTTAGAAGGTTGTGCCCCACCCGGGAGTTTCTTTTTTTGATGCTCTCTCTTGAGTATCAACCCTTTTCAATTGTACTTACCTTACTCCCTGGGAGCACCTCCGCAACAATACTATATACTATAGTTTATAAAACGTTGATTGGAGAAAACCTTCTAACCCCATAACAAATTAGTCCTGTGCCCTTGGCCTCATAACCTTCCCCCTTTCCCTGAGCAACAGTGACCCAGTATATGCCAGGTCAGATAAAGTATTATAGCTAGACCAAATGTATATAAATTATAATAATAAATATATATAGTGGAGTGGGCTTATTATTCATAATTTTCTGGTGGGAGGACAGCTTGCTTGACTGCAGATATCTCCAGTTCCCGGAACTAGATTTCTTAGATTTTAATGGAATTAAAAACTAGAGAATCCCACCTACCAAATGGTACTGGGGACTACTGCTTTGAATCAGATATCTCCGGTTTCCAAGGGCCGATTTTTAAAATTCTTGTACCCATGGAAAGAGGGGACCCTCAGCTTTCAGCCTAGGGCCCTTAGACTCCTGGGGGGGGGGGTTCTGGGTACTCAGAAACCCCCCTGCGTGCGCTACTGGTCCATGGACATAAAGAATTCTTGGTCAAAAAAATTCTCGATTCAAAGTTGGTTCAGGGACAGCTCAAGTTTTTGGTACATTGGAAGAATTACGGGGCTGAAGAAATGTCTTGGGTGCCGGAAAGGTTTTTACATGCTCCCAGATTAAAAGCAACCTTCTTTCAGCAGTTCCCATGGAAACCTGGTGCGAAGGGTTCATTGACCCCTCCTCAAGGGGGGGTACTGTCAGGAGCCGTCGGCCGTCCTGCTCGGCAGACGGGTCCCGGAGTGTGCGCCCCGGCTGTTGCTAGGCAGCCGGGACGTAAGCGTACTTCCGGGCCCGAACTTCCGGCTGCCGTTGCTAGGCAGCCGTGACGCGTCCCGGCTCTATGTTCCCCGCTGCCGCAGCGGTTGCCTAGGCGACGGGGACGCCAGGCAACTGCGGGCAGGCGGGAGATTCATTCCCCAGCTGCCCAGCATAATTAGGGAGGGGCTGATTCCCGTTATCATGATTGGGCCATGCTCCTTTATAGGTTTGTGGCTGGGCTCAGCCAGACGCCAGATATAGAGTCTGTTGGTTGTCCTATCCAGCTCTGTGTAGTATCTGGTCCCCTGTTGGAAATCTGTCTGTCCTTTACACCCGCCTGTACTCAGCTGCTGCCTACCGTCTGTGTACTATCACCACACCACCGTGAGTTCCTGAACTGTTTGGGTAGCCGCTTGTTTCGCTTGGTGGGGTCTCACCCACGGTACACATCTCTGCTGTGGGCACCGGGGAAACCCCATTGCTTGGCTGTCTCATCGGCTTCTTGTATATTTGTATATAGTGTATTCTGCTGTGCATCACCTCCTATACCTTGTCACTCCTGCACAAATACCTGCCCGTCATGTACCCTTGTATTATACACTATATCACTACCCTGTATATATTACCAGTTTGCACCTCACTCCAGGTAGTCCGTCTCCTGTCCTTCACACTAGGCCCGTGTCCCCTGTCCGCAGTCCTGTATATAGTCAGTCCTCCCAGGGTAGCTATCCTTAACCGACGAACAGGGGGGTCAGTTACCAAAGTAACTGAAGGGGCGCCTGTATGAGTGGCCTCAACCAGCAGCTGTCAAAAAAGGGATTGTCAGTCCCTATAGAAAATGGAAAAAAGGAAGGTAGACTGCGCTCATTGATGACAGAGTGAGGTTATTTAGAACAGGGTATATTTTAATACTACAATGGCATGCATAAAATACAATAAAAATTCACAGTAAAAAAAGGGGGGAGGGGGAGGGGTAGAAGGAAATAAGCTGCATCCACTGAAATATTGATATCACCTTTTGTAAGTCCACAGTTCAATGGGAACCCAATGATGGTAAGATCCTGTAGTGCTTGGCCACAGCGGTGCTCTGTAAAACTTTATCCAGGTGTAATATGGGGGTAGCGAGCCTCCCAATTCGGAGTGGAAAGTTAGGTCGAGACGTCCGCAGGGTGACACTGGGTGGGTATTAGATAGGCGGCTTGCCTTCAGAAGAAGAGTGCCTCACTCCAGGTCAGGTGTGCCGGTGGTATTCGCAGCTTTGGGATCTCCAGTAGATTGTGGGTAGTGGATGGTGATGGTGTGGAGCAGCGTATTCAAGGGGCAAATTGCAGCCTGGGCCAATGCGTTTCGCCGCAAAAAGCAGCTTTTTCAAGGTGGTTTGAGACAGGCAGGGGAAGGGGTATATATACCTGTAGTACTAAGGTAAATTGTGTGCACCTGTGCGCAGAGTAATTAACTTTGCATAGCATAAAAACAAATAAAATAACATAGCTATCCTTAACCGACGGTTTGTTCTGGTTGCTACGGGTTAAGCTTACACTGTGACCTCTCGACGTAAGACCTAGCGGCATATCAGTACCTGTAGACGTGTTCAGTCTTACGGGAAAGGGGCTGTTATAGGCAAGAAGGCTCGGAGGTATACTCTGTGGGCTTAGGCCAAGGCATCCTGGGCAACCGTCCAGAAGACGTCTGCCGGATCCAGCCGCCACTGCGGATTACTTCACTCGCTCGGATTCCTGTGGGGCCTCTTCCCGGAAGTTCCCTTTGGAATCCCGTCACCATAACCCGGTGAGCCTAACAAGCTATGAGCATTTAAAAAAAATTATAATTAATGCATTGGTTCCTATACTTTCTTAAATCATGGCGCACTAAATTGTTAGCATTTTTTTTTCATCGCACACCTAGAATTTATTTTTTTATTGATACATTTTGAAAATGAATATAAAATAAGTAAATTGAGGCTACCAGTAATCCTAATGTTCAGTTATGGTGGTGTACAGTTGTGCTTCTGGTTGTCCACATTTTATGTTGGCAGCTACTAGCACTGGTTGGCTTTTCACTTTGAGCTTAAATAATTTCATTTGGCCATGGACCACCATCCCGAGGCCTTCCTGCAAGAGCCTTTGGGCACCCCCGGGTGCCTAGGCACATAGTTTGGGAATTACTGTATTTGGTTAATGCGGTGGTGGTATGTGCTAGAATCTTTTTTGGCAGAGGGCGCAAAATTTATTGTTACGCCACTGTTTGGCTTTTTTCTGTTATAGACCAGTGGTTCCCAACCCTGGTCCTCAAGTACCCCCAACAGTGCACGTTTTCCAGGTCACCCAGCAGGTGCAATTATTATTCAGACACATTTTAAAAGATCCACAGGTGGAGCTAATTCTTTCACCTGTTGATTCTATGTGGAGACATGGAAAACGTGCACTGTTGGGGGTACTTGAGGACCAGGGTTGGGAACCACTGTTCTAGACTGTATGAGATTGTGTATCACATTCAAATTAGCCATTTCGTATCCATGTAGCTATTGCAAATGTTTTTAGAGTTTATAATTATATGTATCGTCTAGAATCTTGTTTTAATAATAATACCTGGCACTGGGTTCAGGATACAGCTTCTGAGATGAGAATTGTATATAGTTGGTACAGGAACAGTTCCAAAACATCTCCTAAAAAGCAAACATCTCTTTAACTGATGGCCCTGAGGCATGGCAGGATGATGTATTTAGCTGAATTTTATAATATACACCAGGAGACTGTCTGCAATGAATGTGTTTTAAAGGTAGCCTGTATGCTGAAGGACTGTCAGACCCGTAAGTGTATTCTTCCCACAGACAAAACAGCATTACTGAAGGAAATGAAATAAACACTGGTATTGGTCCTCTTCATAGTATAACATTTTTCCAAACATCAAAAAGCTTTGATTATCAACAGGTTTCTGTGTGAATGGCTTTTGTACCGTCTGTCAGGAACCCCAGTTCTTGCACTGCTCATGCATGCCACATAATGGCGAGCTGGTGTATTCTGCGCCGCAGATCGGCCGCTGGTGTGTTCAGCAGTTACTGGCATGATGTCTCTGTGCCACAAGACCTGTGGACTATCTCCAGGCTAGTCACATGATCCAGGTAAACTCCAGGTGTATTTCCTGGTTCGATGTGAGCTGCTGCAAGCTGCAGCCAATCGGCAGTCACCTGGGGGGATATAAGCCAACATCTCAGAGTCCTTGCCTTGAACAATTTGTCAGTTCCCCTGCAAGTTCTCCATCGTCTGCTTTCAAGGCTCCAGGCTTCTACTGAAATCCGGTTACCTGTGTCCTGTTATTACCTGTTTGCTTACCTGGTTATTCCACTTCTGCCAGAAGACTCCACTATTCCATCTCTAGTGTGATCCAGCTCTTTGAGCACAGCCCAGGGTTATCAGCACAGCCTCCGGATACCTTCTGTCGGATCCCAGACTGCACTATCGAATACCATCGGTCGGCTCCCAGGCCGCATCATCGTATACCATCAAGCGGCTCCTAGGTTTCATCAATGATACCCAGCCCTGCTTCATTGTTGTCTCTCTGCTTCAGTTATCCCTCCATGCATCCCAGTTACCGCCAGCATTGCTATCCAGCAATCAGTGCCATCGGCCCACCATCGATAGTTAAAGTACTCCACTATAATTTTCACTCCGTATTCCCCAGAGCACTATTCCAGTTCACCACAGAGAAACACGAGCAGAGGGCCGCAACCTGCCCGCCAGGCGCAGCGAAGACCATATCCCATATCACTAGTGAAAACCACTGGGGGGGTTAGACTCCACATCTCTGTCTTGGTCTACGCTAATTCTCTGTGTTTCCAGCAGTAGTTCCAATCGCATCCCTGAGCATGTTACCATTATCTTAAACCACAAAGCTTCCAGTTCCCTGTGCCCTCCACTTCTTCACCCGGGTCATTACCGAGAAGACCGCAAGATTGGTTCGTGACACCTTCTATGTGCTAGTGCCATGTTCTTTAAATGTGTGGCAAGCTTGCCACTGAAGGGTTGTATCCAATGTACACCTTTTACCTGCAAGATTGGAAAAAGCATTACGCTAGATCAAATTAAGGGGGGCGGAATTCAATTTTATATCTTAGAGCATGATTTTCCATTTGCAGGTGCTTTAATAAGAATGTTGTGAATCTACATGGGAACATGTGTTTGTTCTAAACTGATGCAAATTGATGGTAGTTTGGCTTCTCAGCCTATAGATTGGCAACTGTTATATCCAATACTATTGCCCTGTTTATATGTTATGTTCACACCCTTTACATTTATGATCTTTATATGTCTAAACTTCAATGCTCACTACTACATTACTTCTGACAGCCTTTTAGGGAGATTACATGTAAGGTGTGTACACACGGTAAAATATGGCTTCCGATGTTGCCGATATAGTGAACATCGGAAGCCATATCGCATGCCGATGCGCGCTCCTGTGTGACCGCAAATCGGCAGCCAAATAGAGAGGGCAGGCAAGACTATATAGTGCAGATCTGCACCATATAGTCTAAATTGTGCCCCTCCATGCATGCCGTGCAATGTGAATCCCGATGTGATCTGATCATATCTGGACTCGCATAGCACGGCATATCGCCCCTGTGTGTTCACACCAGTAGTGTGATGTGTTGCAAGAATTCATTCTAAACACAAACGCACAACTTTCTGTCATGTTTGCAAAACCTTAAATTTAACGCAAAAAAAAAAATACAGTCTCTAAAAGCCAAAGGCTTAATATAGTATCAAGGGTTCTATAATGGAAACTACTGAGGAGGCAAGCGGCCATTTTATTTGTCCATCTTTCTACTCTCTCTAATATATTAATATCCTTCTGAAGATACGGCCTTCAGAACTAAACACAGTGATCCAGATGAGGCAGTAACAATGTCTTCTACAGTGACATTACTTCTTGTTTCCGGCTACTGTTTCCTCTCCATATGCAAGCCTCTGACTTTGCCATCTTTGTTATGTTTCATTGCTTATTATTATTAATTTATTTATAAGGTGCCACCAGAGTTTTGCAGCACTGTACAAAGGGCATAAAATAGAACATTACAGGGACACAGAAGTTAACATTACAGTAAATAAATAACAAACATAAGTACAAAGAGCACCAAAATACAATACAGCTTAGATGTATGCAGTGAGGAATAAGTCAGCATACTACTATGGGCTGGTGGCCATAGGCAGGAGATGAGTATTTATTCGGGCAAATATGGTCACTGAGTAGGAGAGAGCAGTAAGTGAATTGTGAGGAGAGGAGAGCTGTGATGACAAGAGGGAGGATAGCCCTGCTCTGAAGAGCTTACAATCCAGTGGGATAGGGGACAGGCAGATAACATGAGGTGCAAGCAAGTGGGAGGTGGCCAGATGGCAGGATGTAAGCAAAGCATAGATGGTCAAGGCATGAGGCATGGGGTTGAAGGAGCAGCTTCAGGACTAGGTTATGCGGCAGAAGGGTACGCTTTGATGAATAGATGGGTTTTCAGTGCCAGTTTGAAGCTTTGCAATGTCGGGTAGAGTCTAAAGGTGCAGGGGAGCTCGTTCCACTGAAGACATAATCTTGAACTCAAGCATGGGAAGCAGTGACCAGGGTGGAGGAGAGCCAATGGTCATTTGCCGACCATAGAGGGCAGGAGGGAGTATTAAGGGAGACAAGGATGGAGATGTATGGAGCAGTGGAATTAGAGATGGCCTTGTATGTCAGTGTGAGGAGTTTGAAGAGGATTCTGTAGAGGAAAGGAAGCCAATGCAGATTTTGTGGAAAGGGAGTGTCAAAAGTGGCGTGGTGGGAGAGGAAAATAAGCCTAGCTGCAAAGTTGAGGACAGTTTGGAGTGGAGTGAGATAAGAGGGACCAAGACCAGTGAGGAGAACATTGCAGTAGACAAGCCGTGAGATGACCAGTGAGTGGATGATAAGTTTAGTTGCACTCTGGGAGAGAGAAATGGCCTGATGCAAGCAATGTTGCGTAACTGGAACCTACAGGACTGCGCCAGAGCTTGGATGTTGGGTGCAAAAGAGGGAAAAATCAAGAGTGACACCCAAGCAGTGGAGTTGGGGAATGGGGGAGATTATGGTGTTATCAGTGATGGAGTTATTAGCAGGGAGTGTTACTTTGGCTGCGGGAAACAATAGGAGTTAAGTTTTATTAATAGTGATATTGAGAGCGCGCTCAGACATGCAGAAGGAGATGACGGAGAGGCAACTGGAAACATGAGAGAGTACAGTAGGGGACAGGAGAGGAGAGGTAGATTTATGTGTCATCAGCGTATAGGTGGTATTGAAGGCCAAGTGAGTTAATGAGCACACCCAGTGAAGAGAGAACCCTGAGGGACACCAATAGGAAGGATGGAAGGTGGTGAGATGGAGCCAGAGGCAGACAACGAGAAGGTGCGATTAGTGATGTAAGAGGTAAACCAGTTAAGGACAGTGCCAGAGAGGCCAATGTTTTGGAGCATGCGGAAGAGCAGAGGATGATCCACAGTGTCGAAGGCAGCCGAGAGGTCCAGAAGGATAAGCGGAGAGAGTTGGCCCCTGGTTTGCGTACCTGCCTTTACGTCACCTGAAATAGTTACACTCTTCACATCATTGCATAAGGATCACAAAACTTATCCAGAAAGAATAAAAGATCGTATAGTTTGGATCAGATAAGGGAAATAGGTACATGATAGAAACACTTACAAAGTGCAAAAAACAAATGAGAAAACCGCAAAATGGTGCTTTACATTACAAGTCTATGTAAGATGTTGTCAATAGGAGTATGTAGTTGATAATAGTATTGTTACGCTGGGTGGCTGGTAGAACGTCAGGCGTGAGCCCGTAGCCGGGACCGCCGGTCAGGACGGCCACAGCGAACCCTACACTCTCTCTGTTGGGTTCCTCTGGCAGATGACTGGCCACTGCGAGAGCTAGTGTTCACCTGTGGCCGCCGCGTCCGAAGGAGCGAGTTATGCCCGCTCCAGCCCCGATGCAGCCAGGTCTTATGTTGGGACAAGTGACCAGCGATCGTCAGAGGTAACAAAAGAGGCGACCCTAACTACAGGGCCTAACTGAAATTAAACACCCTGACTGCCGTCACCAAGCCAAGGACGGGGATGCGACCCAGTCGCAAACACAAAGAAGATAACACGGGGAATTACCACCATGCGATACAATAAAAAGAATTCCCCAAAAAGACAGAGGAACGTAACAGGAGATATGCCCTGCCTAACAATAAGAAATAATGAGAAGTACAGAAAAAATCCTGTTGCTAACAGAGACCAACAGGGTAGGTCCGAGAACACAGGGACCAAATCTCAAACAAAGAAATGGCGGGGTGGCCAAGGTGTAACATAAAGAACACAAAAGGTAATAAGCCCCAAAAACAGGGGATAAAGAGTAAAGCTCCTAAAGGAGCACTCACGTGACCCCAGGAGGGGGAGCAGGGTGAACCAAGGCTGGGAAGTACCAGGACTGGCACCAGAAGACTCTTGGAAGCAGGGTCTGGGAACAGGCAAGGCGACCAGGATAGCTGATCGAACAAGCTATAACCGGCGCCATCTTGCCTGTGAGCATCCCTTAAAAGGGATACTACAGCCAATGGGGATGTCCCTGCATGACCCAGCCCCCGGCTACTTAGTAGCATCAGGTGGCCGAGCGCGCGACTCCCGGCGTCCCCTGTTGCTAGGCAACCGCTGGGCGGCTGCAGGGGAGCGCCGGGAGCTAATATACAGATGCCCGCGCCGGGTGGAAGTGATGTCACTCTGCCGGGCGGAAGTGATCATCGGACGCTCGGCTGAGCCGGGCGGAAGCGCTGTGTGCACCTCCTGTGCACCCGACCCCGGCCGCCGAGCGTCAGGAACGGCAGGAGAGCCCCTGCAGCGGCGCACCCGCCGGGCGGAAGTACCCGCTGGACGCTCGGCTGAGTCGGGCGGAAGCGCGGTGTGCACCTCCTGTGCACCCGCCCCCGGCCGTCGAGCGTCAGCGCAGGTAACAAGTATAAGTGAAGGAAGGCATAGCATGTGAGGGGAAAAGTTCCTGCTTGTGAGAGCTTACAATCTAAAGGGGAGGGACAAGTAGACATGTGTGACACAGATGGCGTGGACAGTAAGAATTAAAGCATGTTAGGATAAAAGATGACTGGGCTTGATGAAGTAATGAGTCTAAATAGCCTGTTTGAAGTTTTGTTGAAAAATTTAGAGTCTTGAATTGAAGAAGGAGAGAATTCCAGAGGTAGAGAGCACCATGGGCAAAATCTTAGGAGTACGGAGTGGATGGAAGTAATCAATTGACAGGAGAGGCAGGATTTATTTCTGTAGTGAAAAGGGTGGGAATGAGACAGGAGATTAGGTCAGAGATGTAAAGGGGGAGAGGAATGGATGAAAGCTTTGTAAGTGAGGTTCTGAATATGAAGGGGAGCCAATGTAGGGCTTGTAGGAGGGAGGGAGTCAGATGTAGTATGTATAAAGAGGAAGCTGAGCTAGGCAGCAGCATTTAACACTTATTGAAGAGAGAGGTGGCAATCAAAGAGGTCAGATAAGAGGTTACAATAGTTCAGTCTGAAGAGGATCAATGAGTGGATATGGATCTTAGTAGCATCCAGGGTGAGTATGAATCTGATCCTGGAAATGGCAGGATTGTGAAATGTACTGAATTTGTGTTTTTAAAAAATGGAGAAGACCAGAACAACTAGAAGATTGCACACTTAAGAGCTAGAGGAGATGATTTTTCTGTAGATAGATAATGAAATTGTAATAATTGAGGTTATGTGGGAGGGTGGTAAAATGATCAGTATGATATCTGTTACGTGTTGTTGTTCAGGTTGGTGCTGTAAAGCAAGAAACTTATTTGGGTCCTGTAAGGAGAAATGTGGAAATACTGGTAGAGAAAAGGTGAAATAGAAAAAACACATTGGAGTATCAGGGAGTGTGTACTGAAATTAGGTCAGAGATGTAGGAAAGAGTGATCAAGTAATATTAAGGAACTTAAACTTCCTTCTGTAGGGGAAGGGGAGCCAGTGAAAAAAAGGTAGAATATGCTCAGTGGCCAGCACTATCCCTATACCTGCTGTATCTCCGCCTTCCAAATCATTCTTGCCTAAGTGCTATAGCAACTCTGTCAACCTCATTCACATCTGTCCTAAAAACTCATACCCCTTATCCTGTGCCCCATGGAATGACAGATCGGTTTGTAACAATCTGGTTCCCATTCATGACCTTTTTATTTCCAACTCCCTCCATCTCCTAGCCATTACTGAGACCTGGATCACCCCCTCTGACACCACTTTTCCTGCTGCACATTCTTGCATACACCCCGACCAAATGGCCACCATGGTGGTGGGGTTGGAGTCCTACTACCCTCTAGTTACTCCTACCAACTCATACCCCCAGAACCATCTCTTACATTCTCTACAATTGAAGTCCACACTATATGCCTCGACCAACCTAATTTTCGACTTGCTGTCAATTATCACCTGCCTGGCGCTCCCTCAAAATTCCTCAACAACTTTGCTTGCTGGCTTCCACACTTCCTTTCTTCTGATATTCCGTCTATTATCTTAGGTGACTTCAACAGTCCCACTGAGTCCCTCTGCCTCAAAACTCCTTAACCTGACATCTTCTCTTAGTCTCTCCCAGTGGACCTCCTCAGCGTCCTATGTGAATGGAAGCTCACTTGATCTGGTCTTCATCTAATGTTGTGATATATCTGATTACTCCAACTTCCCATTCCCCTTCTCTAACATCACCTTCTCTCTTTTAACTTATGCATCTCTGCTCCATCACTATCTCCCAAAACTACAATCACCAAGCGTAACATTGAGGCTATTGACACCACCTCCCTATCCTCCCTCTTTGACTCATGTATCTCTCCTATTCTCTTTTTCTCATGTCCTGAATGTGCCACTTCCCTATATAATGCTTCCCTTACTTCCGCTCTTGATTCTGTCGCTCTACCCACCATTAATAACCCTCGCAAATGAACACTTTAACCCTGGCACATCAAATGCACCAAATACCTTCAAAAATGCTCACGAACTGCTGAACGGCATTGGAGGAAATCACGCTCCAGGGCAGACTTCCTCCATTTCACACTTATGCTTTCAACCTTCAGACCACACCATATGCCCCTTATACAAATCATGCAACACAATAGTAACCCCCTTATATTGTACTTGCCTCTTACACATTATGCCACATGGAATGAGCTAAAATTCACACTATGGCACAAGTATTGAGGCAAAATTCCCTTTATGCCACACAGATTAAGGCAAAATTCACATTTTGCCACATGGATTGAGCCAAAATACACACTATACCAAACGGATTGAGCAAAAATTCACAATATGCTTCATAAACAGGGGCATTGTGCACCACAGGTGCATATTAAAAATTTACACCATAATGCCCATTACATGTTAAACCACACACCATAATGTCTATTATGTATTATGCCAAAAACCATAATGGCTATTAAAAATTATGCTACATAAGTGCTGCTTACCTACATGCCCATTGCCAGGGGTTCCATGCTCACTGCCAGGGGTTCCATGTTCATTGCCATGTGGGATTACATGCTTATTGCCAAGGGGAAATACATGCTCTCAGTAACTGGGGGACAGATGCTGCTGGGCAGAAATGACAGCCATTGACAGCCAGGCAGAGAGCAGGGGGCTGCCCGGCTGTATTCAGAGCACTACAGGTCCTGGCTATTTGAAATTATACCCCTTTCGCACCAGAAAATGCATGGACTTACCCGGAAATATGGTCCCAGGATCATAAAGGGACATTCCCGGGCTGGACCCTTTTACACCAGCCTAGTCCCTGCATTTTCTGGTGTGAGGCGGAGAGAAAACCACCCCTTCCCCTTTAATTACCCAGCTATATCTTCGGAACATATTGAAGAATCATATTGAAGAACTTTTGAGTGGGCTTCGAATGATTTTGGTCCCGATAAACTGGGCCGTTTGGTTCCAGAGAAATCTGCCCTAAAACAACATGCACAGCCATGAAATTACATTTCAGAAATGAAAAAAATCGGTTTACCCGCAATATCTCTGGGTAAATGAACCCATATGGACCAGCCTGGTATCAGATTGTAGCCCAGCAATTTGGTTTTGACTGAAATCAACCTCGAGCTTCTGTGATGATGGAGGGGGAACTGGCAGCCATTGGAACTGGGTGGGGGTCGGAATTAGAGGGTCGCATGTTATCCTATAGGGAAATGCTCCAGGTTTGTCTGGCGGTATCTCCGGTTCCCAGGGGGCTAACGACGCGGGCCCAGGCTCGTTGGAAAGCCATTGCCCTCAATTACAAAATGGCATATTTGGAGAGTGGGCCTGGAGCTGTAGCTCTATCAGGCCCATTGTTAATCCGGCCCTGCATAGAGTAGGTAATCACAAAGTGGAGGTGCACCCTGAGAGTAAGAATGCAGTACAAATAGAAGAAAAGAACAAGTACTCTCTTAGGCCCCCATTTATCATTGATCACATTTACAATGCGATCTGGGCAGAATATTACCGCCCAGGATCGCATTGTAAAATGCGATCATTTCGGCCGAATGTATTACCTGGCAGGGTGAAAGGACAGGGCTCCGAAAAGAGCCTGTACCTGCGATGCCTGTAGCCGGAAGCCGGGGGGTCTGCGCATGCGTGGTTATGCGCTGACCCCCCCCACGACACCTGTGATCGCACTGCCGCTCGGGCAGTACGATGTGTAGCCATAGGCTACAATGGGCTATCGCCATATCAGAATGGCGATAGCCCAGGGGTGCGATGCCGGGCTGCCCGATGTTGATCGCATCCCCCATAGAAACCTATGGGGGATCGCAGCAGGGATCGGAGATTCCTGCTGCGGTCCCCCTTAATACATCTCAGTGCTACTTAATATTTGCGTTTAACCCCCGAAAACTGATGTTTTCGGGGATTTAACCGCAAATATTACTTGATAAATGGGCCCCTTAAAGTTATATATTAAAAGTTATATTTTAAAGTATATATTTTTCTGATTTATGTAAAAGAGTGCCCCCAACAAAAGAGAGTACTTGTACTTTTCCTCTATTTGTACTCTCAGAAAATGGCCGGTTAAACTTACCACCCACATGCCGGCTTCCTGTCAATCAACTTGCATATGGCCAATGATAGAGTATAGATATGATTCTCACCTTTTATATACATATAAGGTTTAAGTTTTATATATGTTATTCAGAACTATCACTGTCCCTTTAAGATGTATTTTCCTTAAAATGCTTCTAGCAGAACAGATTTTAATTTCAGCATAAGATGGAACAGTTTGAGGTAATTTCAAGAGATGTTACCAAGGTCAGAAGATATTGCACCTGCGACATGAAGATAGCGTTTTGGAATGTTGTGAGAATCAGAAGGAGGAGGCAAGGTTACTGCTTGCTTATCAACATTGATACAATTATTTCTATTATAAAGAAACTTTTGTTTTGACATCTTATCAAAAAGTGTGAATTTATTGCTTTAGCTCAAAACTTCAAAATAAACATTTTATGAGCAATGACGTGGATTGCATTCCACATTTTTGGTATAACTATGAGCACCCTAAGATTAAACTTCAGATCACTGTCTGACTAGCATACTCCATTGGTGTGTGTGTGTGTCATTTCAACTGATCTCCGGCCGTCACTTAGAAGATGAATCTTCTGGCTGACATCGAAGGTTGATAGGTATAACTGAACCCTATCACCAGCAATACAAATGTAGCAGGATTTTGTTGCAAAACGGCCTTGTGCATGCGTACTACGAGCCGTGCATTCAGGTTTGAATAACCCTCTTAGATGTAAAAGAAGTGTCTAAACTGAAATATTAATTGCAATGTAAAGCTGTCCAGTAATTGAGGGCTACATGCAAAGCATCTAGAAATGTATGTGCTGCCCTTGCAATACAACATGGTTTGTTGTTCCAGATACAAAGTTATTTGTTTATTCTTGCTTTGTTCCTCAGCCCTGAGGGTTGCTAGCTTGTAGCCATGTAGTTTTATCAGTACTTGTGTACTTTCACGGCTCCCACGATGTGCATCGTACAGGGAAAAATCGCAGCGATGTCATTTTTCACAGAAATTATGGACATGAGTTGACATCATGTAAAATGCACCCCAAATGTCATTTTTCACACTGTACCACCCCCACTATCAACGCCAACCTGAAGCGTGGCGAGCGGCGGCGGTACGCGTCCTACGACCTTTTCATACCCCCACTATCCACGTCGACGTGGAGTTGAGAATAGAATAGTGTGGCGAGCACAGCGAGCCACCGAGCCCGAAGCGTGGCGAGCGAACACGGATACCTGTGAAGCCCGCGAGGGGACACGGATACCTGTGAAGGTATCCGCTTGCCACGTTTCGGGCTTGGTGGCTCACTGCGCTCGCCACACTTTCTATTCTGAACTCCACGCCGACGTGGATAGTGGGGGTATGAAAAGGTCGTAGGACGCGTACCGCCGCCCCTCGCGGGCTCGCTGCGCTCGCCACGCTTCGGGTTGGCGTTGATAGTGGGGGTGGTACAGTGTAAAAAATGACATTTGGGGTGCATTTTACATGATGTCAACTCATGTCCATAATTTCTGTGAAAAATGACATCGCATTGCATCAGATCGCATGCGATGCGATCACATGCGATTTTATAAAAAAATGCACAAAACCACAGGAAAATCGCATCGCATCGCATGCCATCACATGCCACTACATATGGCATGCGATGGGAGCCGTGAAAGTACACAAGTACCGTTTTATCATGCACCCTAAGTTCCATTCATGCTTCAGTGGCACCTAATTTGTATTCTACTGTTCTATGATCACCTTTATATGACACACCTATATAAACCAAGGTTGCCTACCTGAACCTCACCTTCAGGGAGAAAATGCTCTGTTCTTGGACTTCCCTGGTAATGTATGATTACCATCCCCTGTGGGGAGCTAGGTAAAGGTGTTTCACCACAGGTGATGGCAATCAAACATTACCAGGGAAGCCTAGTAACAGAGCATTTTCTCCCTCATGGAGAAGGTCAGGTAAACAACCCTGTTATAAACATGGAAATGGTTACAAACAAAAACCTACACACACAGGATAATTTTCGGATATACTATTAATCAGAATTCCGGTCGGAAGGAATAATGTATGCCTCAAACTTGCTAGAGGATCTTTCACTATATCTTCCAGAGTGAACACTCAATTGGGGAAATTTATTAAGGTGACCGATTGGCAATCCACATTACGAACGGGATAGGCAGAAAATATGGCCTGAGAACTCAGTAAATGTAATATAATAAGCCACTGAGTTCTCAGGATCCATTTTTTACAATGGTAAAGTCAGTCATATTTGGCTGCTGAGTTACCCGACAGGCAGGGGCGGATCCAGGAGAAAATGATGGGGGGGGGGGCACTATGATAGGAGAGGGGATGGGAGGGGGGTGTTAGTGGTGCCAGTGTACATGCAAAGAGAGCGAGGGGAGAGAGAGGAGGAGAGCAGAGACAGGGTGGAAATGGGATTAATAATAGGCCCTGGCGTTTAAAGTACACAGGCACACCTTGGCGCCAAAAGTGAAGGATGTAGTTTTGCACGTGCCGAAGGCACGCTCCAGAAAAGGGGGTGTGGCCACTCAAAAGCGGGCATGGCCTTGAGTGTAGTGTACCACACCATATACCACTTCTACACATTATGCAACAAAATAGTAGACCCCATTATACAGTACTTGCCACATGATGCCAAAAGGAATGAGCCAAAATTCACTTAATGCCACATGGATTGTGCCAAAATTTACATAATGCTGCACAGATTGAGCCAAAATTCACATAATGCCACACGGATTGAGCCAAAATTCATATAATGCCACATAGATTGAGCCAAAATAAGCATAATGCTACACGGAGAGAGACAAAATTCATATAATGCTTCATAAATAGGGACATTGTGCGCCAAAGGCGAGCATTAAAAATTTACACCATAATGCCCATTACATGTTAAGCCACACACCATAATGTCCATTACATATTATGCCAAATACCATAATGCCTATTAAAAATTATGCTACATAAGTGCTGCCTATTTACATGCTCATTGCCAAGGGTTCCATGCTCATTGCCAGAGGTTCCATGCTCGTTGCCAAGGAGAAATACATGCTCACAGAAAATGGGGGACAGCCGCCGCAGGACTGAAGTGACAGCCATTGACAGCGGGGCAGAGAGGCTGCCGGTTGTATTCAGAGCACTGCAGGTCCCGGCTATTTGAAGTAGTACCCCTTTAACACCAGAAAATGCAGGGACTTACACTGGAATATGGTCCCGGGATCATGCAAGGACATTTCTGGGTTGGCCCCTTTTACACCAGCCTAGTCCCTGAATTTTCTGGTGTGAGGGGGAGAGAGAACCAACCCCTCCCCCCCTTTTTAACGGGTATCTCGTTTAACCGGCTATATCTTCAGAACCAACAGACCCATTTACATGAGACCAGTATCATATTGAAGAACTTTTGAGTCGGCGTCAAATGATTTTAGTCCCATAAAACTGGGAAGTTTGGTTCCAGAATAATCTTCTGCCCTCAAAGTGGGATGCAGTCAAAATCCCAAAGGTCAAAATCCTGACAGGGTCATAATACCGACAAGGACAAAATCCTGACAATTAAAATCCCGACAAGGACAAAATCCCGACATTTCAAATCCTGACAAGGTCAAAATACCGACATATAGTATGTACAGGTGAAACAGTCAACATGACTTTGTGTCGACAGGTCGCGAGGTCAACATGTCGTGATTCGAAATGTCGGGATTTTGTCCTTGTCGGTATTATGACCCATTCGGGATTTTGACCCTGTCGGGATTTTCACCATCGGGATTTCATACCGAAGCCCTCAAAGTACATGAACAGCCATGAAATTGCATTTCAGAAATAAATGAGATCAACGAGTTCTGTGATGCTGGTATGGGGGGGGGGGGGCTTGTATTTGGCAGCGGGACCCATGTTATCCTAAGGGGAAAATGTTCTAGTTTTGCCAGGCGATATCTCCGGTTCCCGGGGGGCTAGCAATGCGGGGCTGGTCTCGTTTTAAAGCCCCTGAAGTGACAAGGGGCACATGTTCCCCCCCTGAATCCGCTTATGCCAGCAGGTAAATAGGGACAATGCTGAAGCATTGCATGGATCAGTCAGATCTGTGCAAAGATCTCTGTGTAAAAATTTTGTAAATTAAATAAATGATAAAAATCTGCGTTTCTCTCTCCCCCCACTAGTATAACCAGCACCGGGCTCCAACAGCCAGCGCCGTAAGGCTACAGCTGAGGCCAGGGACTCCCCAGGGACCTGACCAGGGGTGACCAGACTGTTGTGGGAGCTTGTATAAACTAATCTCCCCTGGTTGTAGCATTACACCACTGGCTGTTGGAGCCCAGTGCTGGTTATAAAAATGGACCTCCGATCTGACTGATTCGTGCAGGCCTCAGCAAAATATGCATGGAAAAGTGGTCTATTTTCCATTTATATTTTGAGCTGAATTCACTAGCGAATTCAGCCATATGAATGACGATCTGATAAAACTCTATGGACCTTTGCATCTTTTCATTCCTACAGCCAAATTCGGCTGAGCTTGTCATTCATAAAAATAGCAAATCAGCTGAATTCAGCTGATTGTAAATAAGCCGACCTGCGGGGTCAAGCCGTAATTAAGATCAAATGGGTGCAGTTCCCTCAATATCCTAAATGATGCGTGCTCCCACACATAATTAATAACATCCTCCCTCGTCTAGCATGTACAGATGAGAGAGGTCCTCATTAAGGAGGTCCCCCGCTCCACCTGTCACCCCCCCCCCCCCCCCATGTTGCTCCCCATCCTGTATGCAATGGAAAAGGGATGGTTAAGGCAGCACTCCCAATGATAAACACAATGATGCAAATTATAGCTAAGGATGCTGGGTATAAATATGAGCACCCAGACCATACAGAGACACCTTGATAAAGCTGGCAATCTGACCAGCGAAACGTGTCAGTGTTATCCAGGACTTATGCACCTTTGCACCACTGCCTGCTGATTCTTCTGACCACCCGGTCCCACATATTGGATGACCCTGGCTTCAAATTATTGGGAGATATTTAATTGTCGTACCATCGCAAGGTTTAAGATTGGTCCTAACCACCATCCTTTTGGATCGATCCCTCCAACGACACTTGGACTTGGACACTTGCCGATTGGACTCCACCCAATGGGACTGCTACTTCGGCTCTGTGCAGGTTATTCACCAGATTTCTGGGTCCTATAATTGATGAGCACATACTGCTGAGATCGTTATTTTTAAAGTTTTTATGGTACTTATGTATTAGCAGGGCACCCACTAAGCAAATAGATTAGTGGGTGATTCTGCGTAAGAAAATCGCATTGCATCGCATGCATTTTTTTGCGTGCAATGCAATTTTCCTATGTAATTTATTCAATGCTTTCTACCCTCGGCTGGTGCGATGCGATCGCATCACATGCAAAATCGCATGTGATTGCATGCGATTTTATAGGGTGCGATGCCATTTACTTTACTATACATTTCTATGAGATGCAATGAGATTTAGGCACCCCCCACTATCCACGCCACCCCGAAGCGTGGCGAGGGGTGGCGGAACGCGTCCTCTCGACATTTTCATACCCCAACTATTCACGTCGGTGTGGAGTTAACTTTATATAGTGTGGCGAGCGCAGCGAGCCACCAAGCCCAAAATGGCGAGCGGACGCGGAATACTTGTAATCTGCAGGGCTGCCCATGCTTCGCGCTCGCCACGCTTTGGGCTCGGTGGTTCGCTGTGCTTGCCACACTATATAAAATCAACTCCACGCCGATGTGGATAGTGGGGGTATGAAAAGGTCGGGAGGACACGTCGGTGTGGCATGGATAGTGTGGGGAGGGGGGTGCCTAAATCTCATAGCATGTCATATAAGTGTATAGCAGTGGTTCCCAAACTGTGTGCCGTGGCACCCTGGTGTGCCTTGGGAGACTTGCATGGGTGCCCTAGGTTGGTGGTCCAGGACCAATTCATGTTTTTTTATGTCCATTAGTATAGTCAGATTGTGGACAAACAGAAGTGAATCCTGTCTATTACCACAAACTGACCCTAAGGATGAGATATAAACACAATTTATTTAACTTAATATTTGTTTCTGACTTTTCCCAATAAGAAACCTTTAGCCTAGGGGTGCCGCGAAAACATTTCTGATGCTTTGGGGTGCCGTGATTCAAAAACTTTGGGAACCCCTGGTGTATAGTAAAGTAAATGGCATCGCACCCTATAAAATCACATTGCCCGAGGGTAGAAAGCAGTGAATAAATTACATAGGAAAATCGCATCGCATGTGATCGCATTGCATGCAAAAAAAACGCATGCGATGCAATGCGATTTTCCTACGGTGCCGTACATATGCAAATAGGGCGCCCTGCTAACACATAAGTACTGTTTTTATTGTGTTTTTCTTTTAGACGAATTTATTTATGTATTAATACATTTTCCATATTGATTCACATAGTTTTGTTTATCATTGGGAGCGCTGCCTTAACCACCATTTTAACCACAGAAGGACTAACCATCCCTCACTGGGGGGCGCACTACATAAAACAGAGCTGCAGTGCAGGGAAGTGCAGCGGGGTCTGCCGGAAGTGAGAGGCAGAGCGCCCGCACCCTGGGAGCCCAGCTCCTGCACAGAGAGCCATCCACCACCCCAATCCATCCCCTCTGCTACACCCAGTGATGTCACTAGCGGGATGTGGGGGCCGCAGCAGGTGCATTCCTAAGCGCAGGCTTCACTTGTTACACAGGGTTGGAGAAAAGCAGCTGGCAGGAAGGGGAGAGGGCAGAGATTACCCAGCGCAGCCTGCACAATGTTACAACCATTGTATGCAGACATTCCTCACCAGTGACAGGCTGACAGCCTCTACCTCTGAGTGCAGGGCCAGCCTCCAGACTTCCTCTGTCCTATCACAGCGCCTCATCATAGCTGCAGCTGCTGCTCAGTGCTCTGCACTCCCAGCCTGCAGCCCGCCTCCTGTCAGCCCACACAGTGGCGTTACTATAAATTTTGCTCCGCCCTGCTCAAAAAATGGTGGCGCCCCACCGGACTCCTCTCCAGCGTGTTTCCCCAGGGTGTGACATGATGACATCACACGCATAATGGAGAAACTGAAGCAGG
The DNA here is from genome assembly GCF_055691185.1 of Crinia signifera. Classification (NCBI taxonomy): domain Eukaryota; kingdom Metazoa; phylum Chordata; class Amphibia; order Anura; family Myobatrachidae; genus Crinia; species Crinia signifera. Next base: position 211,349,457 of record NC_139220.1, read on the forward strand.
ATAGAAGAAGAGAGACCAGCAGACACTGCTGCTTCCCTTGGCTTCGACTCATCGCAGGCCGCCCTAGCAAGACCATCCACACGCCCATCCTGTACACAGTAGCCAATAGCCGGCTCTGTGTAAAGTCAATTGAATCAGTGGCGGGATTTGTCATCCCTGCCATGGCCGCACCCGCGCTGTGTCTGACTAGCCTCCGGTGCTGAGCCAGTGGACAGCGACAGGCAGCAGCATGTCAGTGCGTCAAGCGGGTGCCGACGCCCACACAGACCCCACTGTGGCTTGCTCCCCCAAGCGGCAGCTGGGGCTGCCTTACAGTAGTTACGCCACTGAGCCCACACCTCCTGCTCTTACCCCTCCTCCCTTCATCCCTCACTGCCACTGACTTTGCCTCCTTCTTCCTCTCTAAAATTGAGGTAATCCGACATGATATCTCCTTCCATACCCCCTCTGCTGCCCACCCACCCATATCATCCTCCCCTACCAACTACCCCACTCTGTCATCCTTCTGCCCTACTACAGCTGAGGAAGTCCACTCCCTCATCTCATCCTCTCCCCCCTCTACCTGTCCCTTGAACCCTCTCCCCTCCCGTCTCCTCAGTTCCCTCTCCCCCACTGGCTGCTCCCACCTTGCTCACCTCTTTAACCTATCTCTTTCTACTGGCATCTTTCCCTCACCCTTCAAACACGCTCTGGTCTCGCCTATTCTTAAAAAACCTAACCTGGACCCTTTATCTCCCACAAGCTACCGCCCTATCTCTCTTCTCCCATTTGCCTCTAAAATCCTAGAACGGCTGGTTTACAGGCGTCTCACCAGCTACCTGTCTGACCACTCCATCCTAGATCCCCTTCAATCTGGCTTTCGCCCACTTCATTCCACTGAGACTGCCCTAGTGAAAGTCACCAATGACCTGCTGTCAGCCAAATCCAAGGGTCACTTCTCCCTGCTTATCCTTTTGGACCTATCTGCTGCCTTTGACACTGTGGATCACCCTCTCCTCCTCCTCACACTCCAAAACATTGGCCTCTCTGTCACAGTCTTTAACTGGTTTTCCTCTTACCTCTTCAACCGTTCCTTCTCAGTCTCTGCCTCTGGCTCTACCTCACCACCTTCTATCCTTCCTGTCAGGGTCCCTCAGGGTTCCGTCCTTGGCCCCATTCTGTTCTCTCTGTACACCTCCTCTCTGGGTGCACTCATTAACTTCTTTGGCTTCCAATATCACCTCTATGCAGATGACACCCAAATCTACCTCTCCTCTCCTGATCTGTCCCCCACTGTTTTCTCTCAAGTTTCCAACTGCCTCGCTGCCATCTCTACCTGGATGTCTGAGCGATTTCTGAAGCTGAATATGGACAAAACCGAACTTATTATCTTTCCCCCACCCAGAGCTATGCCCCCTACTAATATCTCTATCACTGTTAACAACACCATCATCTCCCCTGTTCCCCAACTCCGCTGCCTGGGTGTCACTCTTGACTCTTCCCTCTCCTTTGCACCCCACATCCAAACGCTGGCCCATTCTTGCCGGTTCCAGTTACGCAACATTGCTCGCATCAGGCCCTTTCTCTCACAGAGTGCAACTAAGCTGATCATCCACTCATTGGTCATCTCACGGCTTGACTACTGTAATGCTCTTCTCACCGGCCTTGCTCAATCCCAACTAGCTCCTCTCCAATCTGTCCTCAATGCTGCAGCCAGGCTTATCTTCCTCTCCCACCGCTCTAATTCTGCTACTCCCCTTCAACAAAATCTGCACTGGCTTCCATTCCCCTACAGAATCCTCTTCAAACACCTCACACTCACATACAGGGCCATCTCTAATTCCATTGCTCCATATATCTCTAACCTCATCTCCATTCATACACCCTCCCGCCCTCTACGGTCAGCTGACGACTGTCGTCTCTCCTCCACCCTGATCACTGCTTCCCATGCTAGAGTACAGGACTTTGCCCGTGCTGCACCCCTTCAGTGGAACGCACTCCCTCGCTCCATTAGACTCTCCCCGACCTTGCAAAGCTTCAAACGGGCACTGAAAACTCACCTATTCATCAAAGCGTACCCTTCCACTGCATAAACCAGCTGGTTCTCCGACCCCTTGCCTGTTTCCTGTTTACATCCTGCTATCTAACCACCACCCCCTCGCTTGCACCTCTTGTAATCTGTCTGTCTCCCCTTCCTACTAGATTGTAAGCTCCTCCGAGTAGGGCCCTCTTCCCTCCTGTTGTCAAAGCCCACTTCTCTTCACATTTCACTCACAGCTCTCCTTTACTCCAACACTCAGTGACCATCTTCGTCTGCATACTCCTCTCCATCATTGGCCTCAAGCCTCTAGTTGTATGTTGATTGAGTCCTCACTACTTATATCCAAGCTGTAATGTGTATTGATCTGTGGCGCTCTTTATTTGTACTGTATTTTTGTTATTTATTCAATGTTATGCCAAGTTTTGTTTCCCTGTATTGTTCCTTTGTACGGCGCTGCGAAACACTTGTGGCGCCTTATAAATAAAATTATAATAATAATAATAATAATACTCAAAGCTGCTGGGCCTGGCCCAGACAGACCTCACCCCACTGCTGCTGCTACAGTACCAGAGTAGAGAGAAAACAGGTGACTAGGGTAAGGCTGGGCTTTGGGTGTGTGAGCCAAGGTGCAGGGCTGCGGTAAGTTACGCCACTGTCCCACCACCACCAATATTGGTGTTGGCGGCGTTCGCTAATACAGGTTGAGTATCCCGTATCCAAAATGCTCGGGACCAGGAGAATTTTGGATAACGGATTATTCCGTATTTCGGAATATTTTAATATTTCAATGATGTATTTTGAAGTATCTTGCATTTATGCTGTATAAACACATAATATACACACAAATATATTTTATTACCACATAAAATACACACAAACATATTTTAATTGTTCAAAAAACAAGGTTTCAAAACGTGAAACAAAATGTGTGTACTATCTCAGCACTGAATTTGAATGCCAAGCAATCATTGTCTTGCACATATATAGTGCCAGTTACATATCATGTCCCCAGTGATGCTATTACATATGTCCCCAGTGAGTTTTTAGCAAAAAAAAAAATTTTTTTTACTTTCTGGAATGTCCGTATTTCGGAATAATTCGGATAACGGATATTCGGATACGGGATACTCGACCTGTATGTATAGGGCTTTAGAAGTTTACTGACATCTTAGATTTTGTGTATCAGATTTCTAAAGATAATCACTCCATTATGGATGTTTGGAGAGTGTACTGTAAGCTAAGAGAGCTGAAATGCACACGCCGCCGTTTCATTGCTTTGAACCATTTCACCTATGTAAGTATAGATCTCCAGCATACTCAGTGCTTCATATTGATGAATAAACACAGTGATAATACAGCACTGGGTATTAACAAATAGAATTCCACATCCGCGAATCCATTATTTATTCATAATGGATTGGACGGAAACTGCAACAAATAAAGAAAAATTGGTTAGTAAATTTGCTGACACGTGGCTACCTTACATACATACATTAAGCCACACCATGAAAGAGACACTGTGGGTGAGATGTAATAGGATGAGAGATTCAGAAAGTGAGAGATTTAGGGGGAGATTCTCTAAGAATCTCCTCCCCCCTTCGCCGCCCATCGCATACTTAATTATCGCATATGTTGTAACATATGCGATAATTAAGGCAAAGGACTGCTCTTGCGTTAAGAGCTGTCCTTTGCGGTGGGAGTCGCCGGGTCCCAGCAGGTCCCGGCGGCTCCCCCCTCTCTCACACACCCGGCGCTGCTGCTGCTGCGCCGGGCTCTCCTCCTCCCTGCACCCGGAAGAGGATCAGTGCAGGGAGGAGGTCACAGGTCCGGGCAGCACTGCGCTGTGCTGCCCGGACACAGGTGAGGGGGGAGGGGGCGATGCGGGGCGGCGGGGGTTTGGCGCGGGGCGGCGGAGGGATGCGGTAGAAGCCCATTGGCTTCTATGGGGCATCGCCAGATTTTTCTGGCGATGCCCCCCGCCGCGTTAACCCGGCGGGGGATGCTTACAGCATCCCAAAATGCGGTAAAAACCCTGATAACGGGGTTTTTACCGCATTTCTTGTTTAGAGAATCTTCCCCTTGGTGAGAAATCTCCAGTTTTTTTAAAGCGGCAATCATTTACACTGAAAAATGAAACTGGTTTTGCAGTGTAAATGATTGCCGCCTTAAAAAAACTGGAGATTTCTCACCAAATCTCTTACTTTCTGAATCTCTCATCCTATTAAATCTCACCCTATGACTTAGTCTACCACCTGGTATGACATGGAGACCATTGCACGTGGCGCACCGCCCTTCTGAAACATTAGATGTAATATCACTTCCCACTGTTAGTCTACTCAACGTATGTTTATTTCTATTGTCATTATATTCTGCCTTATATTGCCGTATTGGTGATTCATCGCGCCCTACGGGCGCTCTTCACACCGTCGTAAGGGGCTGCGCCCCCTTAATTTGTGAACTTTTGTATTGTGAGAAATATGGTTAGAATTGTATGAAAGATGCCCTGTATTGCAACTTGAGTTATAGGTGAAATGTGTTAAATAGAGAGCATATGATCTGGAAGGGGGTGTGTATTGTTTTGTTTAATTAAAAAGCGGTTACAGAGTAAGATGTACATTGATAGTGTGGATGGTACAGTGACATTTGTGGGTGTGGGAGGGCTGTGTGTGCATGTTGTTTAGGTGTGTGTGTGCAATAGTATAGTAGAGTGTTTTTGAGTCAGCGGCTCCCCACTGGCGGAGGTCACGACACAGGAAAACAGGAGGCTGGGTAGTGATAGGGGTGTGTGGGCATAAGGGGTACTAAAGAGGAGGGTGGGGGACAGTGTGCAGCTTCTGCCAGTGGGTGCGGGGGTTTGCAGTGAATCACGGGAGGTGGGGTCGCGGGGGCGGTTGCCGCGAATCGTTGGAGGAGGGGGTCATGGGGACAGGGGTTGCCGTGAATCATGGGAGGTCATGGGGGGGGCGCGAACCGCGGGAGGGGGGGGGCGCCACGAATCGCTGGAGGGGGGGTCGCGGGGGGGGTGGGGTGCCGCGAATCGCCACAAGAAAAAATCAACACAGAAAGGTCAACACATGTAAATGTTGACATAAGTGTGGCACTTCATTGGTGTCCATGTTGATACATGAGAATGAATATGAAAACATTCAAAAACTCATGTCAACCTTTTTCATTGTCGACCATAGCCAAGTCAGTGTTTTGCATGTGCCATTTAATCCTGGGGTTTCCGTGAATCGCGGGGGTGGGGGGTGTCCGCGAATCGCGGGAGGGGGCGTGGGGGCGCTCACCTGGTGGCTGTGGAGTAGGTTCCTGGGCAACATGGGGAGGCAGAGGGTGTCTGGCACTGTGGGCTCACTGGGCTGGTTCTCTGTCATGTGAGTCAGAGGCTCCACCCAGAGTTACAGACACACTCACACACTTTGAGTGACAGATGTAGCCAAATATATAAGAGATTATTGCCTTTTTGTAAAACAGATGCCTGATATCTTCATGTTCTTTCTTGAGCTCTGTGTATATGTTACTGACATGCATGGAACAAACACTGTCTGTTTATGATCTATTATGCATTGCACTCAATAAACTATATTTAAAAAAAAAAAATAATAGAATTCCAGGGCCATACAATCTATCAGATATTTGCAATATGTGCTAATGTCTTCCCCATACAGTAAGTACAGGGCCAGCGCTACCCACTCAACAGCTCCTGCAAAGCAGGGAGGCGCCATGCTGAAAAGGCGCTGTCTCCCTCCCTGCTCTGCTAAAGCTGCCTCAGCCCTCACTGTCACTGCCTCCTGCACGCCGCCCGCAGCACCTGTCTGACAGCGGGTGGCAGTATGGAGAGGCTGAGCAGCTCCCTGCGACCTGCCCCCTTTTCCTCACGGACACTTGCGCTGAGGCATGTAGCGCTGCCTGTGAATGCCTGGATGACATGTCATGTCCGGATCCGCCCCCTACCCATTGCTCCCTGGTACATCCTCTCCCCACCTCTGGACTTTTACTGCTACAATATACCGATTGTGGACATTTTCATTATTCTTTGATTGGACACGACTCGCTGGCGGACACCGTGCTCCAGATATCGCTGGTAAACAACATCTACACCAGCGTAGCTCCATTCTGGGCACGGAAGCCATTACTGATCCTTGCTGGTACTTCCATCTGGGCGCATCATCTCAGAATTACCTCCGGTGTTTGAGACTACCTACATCAGTTCTCACACCCCAAAAAGAGGACCGGAATATACTGAGCGACCCTCTACACCTCCAGCGGCTATATATCAATTCACCGCATACATTGTGAGGATTTTCCAGCTCTACATTTCTCCCAAAAGGATCCAGAGTCTTCCATTGGTAATGTGCACTTACCCATCCTTCTAAACAAGGAAAATTATTTACCCTTCCAGTATAGTCCACTGAGGCGGGGACATTCACCTTTTAATTTCGTTAATTCCAATTTACTTTTATTACCCACCTTTCCCATTATTGTGACTTTTTATTGTTATATTATACATAAAATACTGTGTACACCATTTTTAGTAAAATTTGTTACTTTTTTATACCATTGAGTCTCATTCATTGTCATAAGCGCTGCTTAACTCGCCTTGTGCGAGTCCCTTTTCTTGTTTCTTCAAGTGAGGAGTGACTGCCCTCACACTAAAGCAGCTGCTTAATTTGCAGAAGCAGCTCACTGTTGAGCGCCTGATTATTCCTAGCGAATACCTTTTTCTCCCATTGCTCCCTGCGCCTGTCAGCTGTCAATCAAATGACGAACAGGTAGCAGCGCCGCCTCCCCTTCCTTCCCTCTTCTCAGTGTGCTGTGCCAGTGCCACTGCCAGTCCTCAACACTCTGCCCCCTCTATCTACTCCCCTCTTTTTCCATCTCCTCCTTACCTCCCCTCCTTTCCCCCTCAGTCACGAGTTCTGCACATACTTTTTGTACTGCTTTCGGATCGCATCGCACACACATTGCATGCATGCCGTGCAATGCGATCTAGCCCATAACGTATGCGATTCTTGCAGCGTGTATAGGCACATTTAGTGCCTGCAACATTTTGCGGACACAGCACTGAGATGGTGTATGCATACATGTACATGCACCCGAGATCCTCCATAGGGTTGCATGTTGCGTACGCTCCCACATTCGGGCTGCAGCTTGTTGCAATGGCAATGTGAAAGGCGCAAAATGTATGGTTTGCAGGAGGGCGCCGGACACCCTAGCACCGGCCCTGAGTAAGTGAAAAGTATGCTTATGTCATCATACATAATAATGATCATTTAAACATCAAACATGATTTTTCTATAATGTTCCACTCCAAGATATTAACCTCTTCTGACAGGTCTACTGATAACAGCTTGTTATACCTATGTTCAAACTGGCATTTTGGATGTGAAAGAGGGGGAGAGGGGTGGTGGTCCTGTTCCCCACTATATGATGCAGCAATTTTTGCCATAGTTCCACAATCTGAGCCAAATATATCACAGTGGAAGAAGTCATGATCCAGGAGACTAGTTTACTCAGTTCCCCAGGATTCAGGAGTTTCCAAAATTCAGAGAGACCCAGCAATGGATTGTGTTACAGAGTATACATATTTGATAAAGATTAAGCACATACTCACCTGTTAAAATTAAAGATGAGCGGGTCCGGATCGCCGGGATCCGACAGATCCGAATATGGGCCCTTATTCTGGTCGGTGCGGATATATCCGCGTGCGTTCGGCCCGCCGATGTTTTGTGTCTGCGCATGTGCAGAGGCGTCTCTGCGCATGTGCGAGTGGGGCGTACGGCCAAATCCCGCATGATATGTGAACACTCCGAACAGGGGGTGGAGAGGGGCGTGAAGGGCTATTTGGGCTCATTACCATATGCATAGGCCCCGCGTTTCATGGGCGTTCCCATGCAAACGCTGGGCGTACGTATGGTAATGCGGCCGTGACGCACGTGTAGGGGGCGGACATATGACATCGCCAGATGTCAGTTGCCCGCCCAGATCCCTGCTTTTGCACGGAAAAATGTCCGTGTGGTCTGAGGTTGCGGGAGCTGGTGGACCACTCGGTCCTGCATTCGGTGGTCTGCGACCATCGATTGATGGGGGAGGTTCCCTGAGATGGAGGAGGCGTATTCCGTGAAAAATACGTGCGGTCCGTTCGGCCAGCTTCTTACCGCGTACGGACGGAGTTGGCGATCCGTATGGAAGGCGGGGTTTCGCACGCACGGTCCTGGCCGCATAATCGGATCCGGCCACACCGATCAGAATAAGGGCCATGGTGATCCGAGTCAGGATCCGAGTCGGCTCGGGAGTTCCCGCCTGAATTCCCGACCGAAAAAGAGGCAAAACTTCATCATCGCGCTGTCGGATTCTCGCGGGATCTGGATTCTATATAAGACGCACGCGTGCCTCGCCATCTACTCCAGCATAGGAGAGGGAAGAGGGTGGTTGTGCTCTGTGCTGTGTGCTGTGCTATAATAATAATATATTATTTTGCTGCTGATTAGGGTCTGCAGGGGCTGCTGTACACAAGTCCAGTGTACAGGAGCTGCAGTGGCCAGTGTACAAGGGGCTGTACAGGGGCTGTGTTCAGTGTGACAGGGCTTGTGTCCAGTGTGACAGGGCCTGTGTACAGTGTGACAGGGTTTGTGTCCAGTGTACAGGGTTTGTGTCCAGTGTACAGGGGTTGTGTCCAGTGTACAGGGGCTGTGTCCAGTGTATAGGGGCTGTGTACAGGGGCTGTGTCCAGTGTACAGGGGTTGTGTCCAGTGTACAGAGGCTGTGTACAGGGTTGTGTCCAGTGTACAGGGGCTGTGTCCAGTGTACAGGGGCTGTGTCCAGTGTACAGGGGCTGTGTACAGGGGCTGTGTCCAGTGTACAGGGGCTGTGTACAGGGGTTGTGTCCAGTGTGACAGGGCCTGTGTCCAGTGTGACAGGGACTGTGTCCAGTGTACAGGGGTTGTGTCCAGTGTACAGGGGCTGTGTCCAGTGTACAGGGGCTGTGTACAGGGGCTGTGTCCAGTGTACAGGGGCTGTGTACAGGGGTTGTGTCAAGTGTGACAGGGCCTGTGTCAAGTGTGACAGGGCCTGTGTCCAGTGTGACAGGGGCTGTGTCCAGTGTACAGGGGTTGTGTCCAGTGTACAGGGGCTGTGTACAGGGGTTGTGTCCAGTGTACAGGGGCTGTGTACAGGGGTTGTGTCCAGGGGCAGTGTCCAGTGTGACAGCTGTGTCCAGTGTACAGGAGCTGTGTCCAGAGGCTGTGTCCATTGTCCAGGGGCTGTGTCCAGGGTGACGGGCTGTGTCCAGTGTCCAGGGGCAGTATCCAGTGTCCAGGGGCAGTGTCCACTGTCCAAGGGGCTGTGTCCAGTGTGATAGGCTGTGTCCAGTGTAAAGTAAGAAAAATAAATAAAAGTGATAAATAAAATAAAAACACATTTTTGGAGGATGATGGAGGAGGAAATAGTGGGAGATCAGCAACCTGATAGAAGTGCTGAAGCTGCTACCACCAGTCATGACAAGGCCGATACCTCTTTGTATTTTTTGCTCTTTGGAGCATTTCTCTATTTTTGGGATAGTTTATTAAACTGCCACCCTGTCTGCCCCTGCAGTGCCGCTCTGCTTCCAAGATGTACCAGGTTGGAAGTGTAAGGTCCACATGTATGTGATGCCCACTGCTGTCGCTTAGCTTAGTCATCCAGCTACCTCAGTATAACCTTTTGGCCCAACTACAGTAAATGAAAACAATTTTGTGAGCTGTGAATTGATCAAAATTGACTAGAAATGAGTGGAAACTAAAGTTATTGAGGATAATAATACTTTAGGGGCAAAAACAGGCCCAAGTTATTTTAGCAATTTTTTGCATTTTTCCAAAAAAATCCAGATCCAAAACCAAAACCCGCAAGGGTGGTTTTGCCAAAACCAATCCAGATCCAAAACACGAAGGGAGATCCAGATCCAAGACCAAAACCCGAAAAAGTGACCGCCGCACATCTCTAGTTAAAATGTAACCTCTTGGTTACCCCTGTAATGAATGTGTGGCTTTTGCACGTAAGTCATGTACAACTTAATGACATAGTTTTTCTTTTGATGCTTGAAGCTTACTAGCTTGCTCTGTGTCATTATATTACTTTTATGGCACCTAATTAAGGTTATCTTATTCCAGGATGCACACATGATGGATTCCAGACCACCAGATACAGTATATAGATAAACATCTATAGCTTGCTCTTCTAATGCCCCTCCCCTCAGTCTCCTTCCATGTGTGAGTAATGGTTTCATCATCTGTAGTTCTATTACATTACAGTATGTCATGTAGGTAGGAAGGGAGTACATGCAGGAACCCTTATACTGCACTGGTAGTGTGAAGGTAGGAATAATGTCCAGGACAGAAAGCTCGCCTATCTTTCCAGCTATGATTTAGTATTTAGATTTCACACGCAAACTGTCTCAGTGATGAGGTTCCTTTCATTAGAATTACAATCAGTGGCGTAACTATTACATTTATGCCCCTCTGCCGAAAAGGTTGGCAGCACCCCCCAACCCTACCTTACCCCTCTGCAACATGCCGCGTCCGCCGCCAGTCTTTTTTGCGGTCCTGGCGCTCCTTGATCTCCTGCTAATGAAAACTGACCCTCACAAAATGGCTGTCCCTAATATCAGACAATTTTTAAGGATGCTAGAGGAGGCCGCTGCCTCCTTTCTTGTCCTCAAAAACTGTCTGCTGTATGGGGTAGCCATTTTGTGAGTGTCCGTTTTCATTAGCGGGTTGGAGCTAGGAGGAGAGCTGGCTGGTCCCGGCAGGCGGCAGCGGCGCAACAATAGCCCGGTGCACATACTTTCACAGTGCCTCCCAGCCACCGCGAGGTATATACGGCCGCTAATCCGAATTCGGGGTGCAGTGTAAAATTAAATAACTATATTTTAAAAACGGCGTGGGGAACTTTTTTGGGCTCTGTAAGCCTGGGGCTGATTACAGCCGTGCCATCCATCCCCCCCCCCCCACGGCCATAACCAGCCCCAGTCTCATAGAGCTGGTCCTGGTTTTCATATGTCAAGGAATTTACTAGGGTTTCACTGATTTTTTTAAAAACAGCACCAGGCCCAAAGGTGGGGCTGTCCCCGATGCCCCTGTGCGCTTGCCATCGGGCTGATAAAAGTGAAAAAAATATATTAAAACTATTGTATATTGCTGTGGAACTATGAGTATCAGCAACCCTCCCCCGCATGCAGAGACTTGGAGAACCACAAGTCCCAGCATGCGGGGCATTAAAGGACGCGCTGGAACTTGTAGTTCCACAGCAATACAAATAGTTAAATAAACACAAGACACAGAAGAAAAATAAAACTTTATTAAATACATAGCCCACACATACAGATACTTACTTATGTTGAGCCCATAGGTAGGTCTTCATTCGTCCATCCGTCCAGTCCTGAAGAAATCCATGGGGTACCTGTGGAAGCAAATTATACTTACAAGTCTCCTCTGGCATAGTTCGGTCCTCTTGGTTCCAAGTAGGATCCCGGACTAGCGGCCAATAGCGTAATTCAGGAGGAGGAGTCGCACAATGTAAACACAGACACCATGCGGCTTCTCCTCAGTCCGGTGGTTCGGTTTCATTGTTTTATTTTTTTGCCAAGTCCGGAGATCCTACTTGGAACCAAGAGGACCGATCTACACTGGAGGAGATTTGTAAGTATAATTTGAAAGTTGTGTATGCAGTGAGCGGCTTTCCCCCCAGCGATGATAGCGATCATCGCTGTCCATACACGCTGGACATAATGTGTATGGACCTTTTGTTTCTAGGGATATTGCACTTTACCGTTGACACTTTGCTTTTGTGCTGGTTCCCTTTTTGTGATTGTGATTGTGAGGAGGAGGAGGACAAGTTCACTACTGATGAAACTATTTCTTTGTCAATACTCTGGACTCAACAGGAGTTTAGTGTATGTCTCTATGATGGGGTTCTAAAGACCATGGTCGACGGCAGAGAAATGAATCAGACACATGAGCTTATAAATGTCCTCTGATGTATTTGGGGTTGGGATCGTTGGGTCTACAGCAACAAGGTCGACAAGCATTGGGTTGACAGCACTAGGTAGACATGGGTCAAGGTCGACATGGGTGTAGGTCGACAGGTCATTAGGACACAAGCATTAGGTCGACATGGGCAAGGTCTACAGTCAAAAGGTCGACATGGGTTTTTTCACAGTTTTTTTACCCGAATGTTAACACTGTCGACATGAACACAGTTTCAAGTGCACCGCATTGCGCACTACGCTTGGCACACTATTTTATTCTCCCATCATGTCCTAGTGGATGGTAGGGCATGAAATACCACCTGCCAGCACATGTCGGCTCAAAAAAACTGTGAAAAACCCCACGTCGACCTTTTGACTGTCCACCTTGCCCATGTTGACCTAATGCTTGTGTCGACCTAATGTCCCGTCGACCTACATCCATGTCGACCTTGACCCATGTCGACCTTGACCCATGTCGACCTAGTGCTGTCGACCTAGTTGCTGTAGACCCATTTCTTCATCTGAGCTCCGGACCAGCAATCCATCAACACCACAGGACCCTGCTGTCTCCACCCTTTGCCAAGCGAAGTGCTATTCGCCTACTGTGGACCATTCCAGATGGACTGCTCATTTACATACCAGGGTAACCAACTCACGAAGCTGGGTAATATTCCGGAACTCTTTTACCATCTATACCCCCATATTCATTGCAATAATCATCCGTATTCCATATCTATGTGATGAACTATCTCCACCACTAAACAATTGGAGATCCTCAAGGCCTTATCGGAGACCAAATATATTGTGGAGAAACTCTCCTTTTCCCTCTATTATGCAGGATTAATTGGTTGCAACCTCTACCCAACATTGTTTTTAATTTTTGCATTTTATATATATTTTTTATTTCTCATTCCTTTTTTTTTTTGTCATTCTACATTGTCATATTTTATCTTATCATGTATGTATATGTGCACATAATAAATTGTTCAATTTAACAGTTGTGATTCTCTCAGTGAAACCCAGCGCTGCTCAAAACCCTCTTCTTGTCCAAAGGGGGATTCCGAACCCGCTCATCCCTAGTTTAAACATGCAGCAGATCAGGAGAAATACTCTGCAGGTTTTAAGTTCTTACATCTGTTAATGAGAAGGATGGAAGAGGAGTCAATTCACAATTTATAGCAGTTGAAGATATATCTTATGAGGTTGGTGTAACATTGAAGTTATGTGTACATACTGTACTACCTTATACTTTGACTAGAAGCACTTAGTATGGATTGATATAATCCTCTATTGGCCAAGCCTCTATATCTATAATACTCATAAGGCCTATGTGAACCCTCTAGCTGTTGTAGTAGATAATTTAATTTATCATGCAAATAGCAATAGCAGCTACCAGTGAGTCCTGGTGAGCGATGTTTGGTAGTCTTTGGGCTGGTAATAGGTGTTACTCCCCTATTTGATTTTTGGACTGTGCTGCAGCTGCCACTAGAGGAAAAATACATAACTGTTTATTGAAACAAACGTATCTCCATCACCACAAAACATAAGTATCACATTTTCCAGCTTTTTTGAGATATTTTGATAAATATCTTTATATTGCATTATTGTATTACAGGTCCAGTGTTCCTTATCCGAAATGGTCGGGACCGTGAGCATTTTCAATAAGGGATTTTTCTGGATTTTGGAAAATAGATTTTACATACTCACCTGGTCCCTTGGTGGTCCTCCGATGTTCACAGCGGCCATTGGGTTCATCCTTAGAGGCATCCCCATTCCCAAGGATACATTGCGTGGTGACCAACGCACTGGCGCAATACATCCGTGGGACCTGGAATGCCTTTGAAGATATCCGGATAACGGATACTCAACCTGTACTGCTATCACTGCTCTGGGATGTACTGCTATCACTGCTCTGGGATGTACTGCTATCACTGCTCTGGGATGTACTGCTATCACTGCTGTGGGAACTCTGTATATGCTGATTGTGTGCCTTTCACATTCCATACCAGTTATTTGTGTGTATATGTGCATTTAATATTCAGATTTCAGAGCATATTTATTTTGCTTTTCATGTACATTTTATGTGAGTGTTATGTGGGCCTCACGGTATCAGTAAGGCAAATTTACACTACTGCTTTTTCTTTCATCTCGCACACACCATACCCTCCAACTGTACCGATTTTGCCGGTACAGTACCGTTTTTTAACAGTCTGTACCGGCAAAATCAGTTTGTACCGAATGTACCGTTTTTTTGCTTCCTTCCTTGTTTTCCTATTCCTCCTCCGCTCCTGGTTGTTCCAATCCTGTGCGTGCTGCCCTGCGCCGGCTCTCCCCTCTCCCCCTCCGTTCCCATAAGTGCATTGCGGGCATGGCGTCATGACATCAGGCGCCAGCACCGCACCGCGCGCACTCAAGGGAAGGATGTCTATTTATGTGCCCTCACTGTCTGCGCATGCGCAGGCAGAGAACTGAGCGAGGGCGCGTGCAAATCTCTGTGAGGGAGAGAGGGGTGCGGTGGCCAGCTCCGGCACGCACGGGAGTGCAGCAAGTAGGTGCCATCTAGACTACAGGTCTGCCACACATTGGAGTGCAGCAAGTAGGTGCACTAAATCACTCCAGCTGTGTCTGCTATCAGCATTGTGTCGCACCTGTTGGCCTGCAGCTCATGTCACATGGTGGCTTGGTGGGCTGCTGGTATATTAAATAAGTATATTTAATATACTTATTTATTAAATAAGTATATTAAATATACTTATTTATTTTAATATGCCAGCAGCCCACCAAGCCACCATGTGACATGAGCTGCTTCAGGTGCTGGGCGGGGGGGGGGGGGGGGGACACACACCTATAAATGTGGCACAACCTATAAATGTGGGGGAAAACTGCCCAAAACACATTTGGAAAGGGGACGTGGCCACGCCCACTTTACATGTGACTTCGTCCTCTTTACCACGCCCCCTTCCTAAATGTGTACCGAATTCTGCCACTGAAATGTTGGAGGGTATGACACACCCACACTAGGACTAGAGTGGGATGCCCAATCCTGTATTCCTACCTAGGCCAGGAAAACCTTGTGATCAGCTGCTCACCTCCCCCCATTAGCAGGGCCGGCGACAGGGGGGGTCAAGGGGGACATGTGTGATGGGCCCCAGCGATCTGAAGGGCCCCAGAGCCCGGCCAGGGTCCGTCTGTGTGTTTCCACCTTGGCCACAGCAGTCTGGTGTCTGTGTGCTGCCCGACTGACTTGTGTGACAGTGCGCACCGCCCCCGGGACCAGGGTCTCTCCTGCAGGCTGCCGCAGTGCATGCCAGTGCTGATGTGCACTCAAAGTGTCCGGACTCCACCGGCGCCATCAGTCCAGGTCGCAGCCGGCGCTCAGCGCTCAAAGGCTGAGCCTGAGTCGGCTGTGTCCCTGCTGCACTGCGAACACCACCAACCTTACTGCGCATGTGCGGCACACCTGATCTTTCTTATTCCACACTGTGGGTGCCTCCGAGTTATTCCCTGCTGCAGCGGTCCTGAGTGCGGAGATTCTACTACTGCCAGTTTGGAGAAGAAAAGAAAAGTCATCCCCTGTGTAAAAGGTCCCCCCTTGGATCCTCAATGATAAAGGTAAAGTAACTTAAGGAGGGAAGGAGGCACGGAGATGCCTGGAGGCTGGAGCTCATTTCAGAGAGAGCCAGCCAGGCATGGCTGCATTTGAGTGTGCTAGTGTATGTAGAAGTGCAGTGGCGTAACTCCCGGAGGCAATGGAGTCATTGGCCGCCGGGCGTTAGCCATAAGGGGGGCACAGAGGAGTCGGCAACGTGCCTATGCACAAGATGGTTGTGTCGGTTTAGGATTACGGGGGGCGGGGGTCCCAGAAATATCAGTGTACAGGGCCCCAAGTTTTCTGTTGCCGGCCCTGCCCATTAGGGCCAGCTCCTAGTGCACAGGGCTCCACATTGATTTACCTTATTACATACCTCCCAACATTTGCCGACGGCGACTCGGGACGCATCTCCTGCGCGCCGGAGGCGCGTTGGAAATTTCGGAAGGCGTGGCCTAATTTCGGGGGCGTGGCCTATACGTGCGGCTCCCCGCGAGGCCACGCCCCCATTTTGCCGCTATGGGGGCATGACCCAGAGGCTCTGTGAGCCTCTAGCCATGCCCCCAGCCCCCTGGCTGCGGGAATAGACGCTGTGCGCATGCGCACAGCGTTTATTCCCCGCTGCTTAGCAGCCGACAGGGGGGACTCCCAACAGCCCCCCCACACCGCGGGACACTGCCGCCCGCGGGTGGGACATCGGGACAGGCCCTGACAATCGGGACTGTCCCGATAAAATCGGGACTGTTGGGAGGTATGTTATTAGGCCAAAGGACATCAATTCCCTGCTATAACAATATAAAATTATACAGACTCATGTATTGTGATTCAAATATCTGCACAGCTTGTGTGTTCAGCTTGAGTGTGTCCAACAGTGTATTTCATTTTTAGGACCCATCAGCAGGTGTGCAGCTCAATATTTTTCTATGTCAGGAATATATAAATACCTTGCTGTGTTGCAATCGTTCTAGCTCTGTAATTTGAAGCTGATCTTACATCATTTGTTTCATTAGCTTTGTGCTGGCTCTGTGCATCCCTTGGGCTTGGTGCCTGCAGGATCCAGATACGGATACCTCCAGGGATCTCTTAATGTACAAACTGTTTTGCTAGCCTGCTACCTTCCTATTGTAAGGTTTGGCATTTCTGACACAGATCTATTTACACCATACGGTGTTTTATACATAGATATTAACTCATTCACATTTTCTTAAATACAGTTTTAGTTTAATTTTTTTTTAAATAATGCCACATATCAGTGTTACAGCAATCATTTACACTGAGAACCAGGTTGATTTTGCCATGTAAGTGATTGCCGCTTTAAAAAAAAAAGGGAAAAATCTCACAAAATCTCTCACTTTCTGATTCTCATACCCTATTACATTTGCCCTAAATGTCTAGTAAGATCCCTTAGCACACATCGCTAAGCACACAATCACCCGGTGTGTATGCACCCTAAGTTTACCACTAATCAGCTTACAAATGTGGTCATCGCTGACAACAGAGACCCACCTAAAAACCCATCTCGCACCTGCGTTTTTTACAAACACACAAAGAAAACGTGTGTTTCAGCCCCTAAACCCTGGCTTCCTGTCAATCAAACTGCGACTGCAATGTGTACGATTATTTGTTAGCAATATACCAATGCGGATGTGCAATATGAACGCTGCGCGCATACTGACTATAACTGACCATATTGCAAATTTTCTAAGTAGCGATCTATACTGAATTAGGCCAATTGTGTTAAAGCCTGACCAGAATGAGAAATCAGACATTCCTCCCACAGAACCAAGAAAAGGAACACTGTAGCGAGATCAGGGTTGTTTGCAGAGGATGGACAGAATTCATTGGTTCATAAGTTCTAGATGACAGACAAAGGATGTACACATACTTTTCATGACTAACATTTTGTCATATCGACTTGACACTGGCCGATACTGCTTCAATGACCCTGATGACAATAGGCTATAAGACTATGTCCAAATGAATAACTGTTCTGGCCTTTTGGAAATGTCCTGAGGGCTTGAAATCCACAGTACTTAAGAACATCCATAAATCAAGAACTTAAAAAAAAGCTAGAATACAAATTCAGCATATAACCGCATTGTATGTTATAGGGTTGATTAGAACAGTAAGGAAACACATAATAATACTTCATTTTTTTTGCTATCAATAATGTGCACTTATGGGAGTCTGTAACATTCTAGTATATCATGTATAACACAAAATATAAAAACCAGCAAAATGCTGGAAAATATATGCATCTAAAAGGCAGCACAGCGGCACAGTGGTCAAACTTCTGCCGTCATGGGGGTAAATTTACTAACATGGGAGATTAATTGAAGATGGGATGTTGCCCATAGCAACCAATCATATTATGTGTATTATACTGCACCAGCATATATCTCTTCACTTATCTCAAAATATCTCCCATCTCGACCACCCCGCTCTGTTCAAGATCTGCGTCTCTCTTCTGCACGGATCACTAGCTCCCAGTCACTATTACAGGACTTTCATCGGGCTGCTCCCATCCTATGGAATGCCCTTCCACGCACAATAAGACTCTCCACGAGCCTCCAAACTGTTAAGCGTTCCCTGAAAACTCACCTCTTCGGGCAAGCCTATCATATTTAAGTTCCATACGCATAACCTTCTGAGGCACTTATGTATTATATAGCTTCCCTTCTGGACGTGTAACTTGGTGGGACTGCTATGCTATTACTGGTGCCTGTGCTTGTGTTTCCCTCCTATATCCGGAATCGGTACATCTGTCAGAATGAACTTAGGTCTACAGTCATTAGGTCGACCCCACTAGGTCGACTGGCAGGAAGGTCGACCTGATTTAAGGTCGACATGGGCCAAAGTCAACATGACTTAAGGTCCAATTTGCATAAAGGTCGACATGAGGAATGTCGACTGGTCATAAGGTCGACATGGGTTTTTCACTGTTTTTTTTTATCCGAATGTCAACACAGTGGACATGGACACAGTTGGCAATGAGAATCGGACCCTCGCATTGCTCGCTTCGCTCGCAATGCTTCGGGCACGGTGGCTCGCTTCGCTCGCCACAGCTTTAATAACCTCCTCCACGCCCTAGTGGATGGTAGGGCATGAAATACCGCCTGTCGGCTCAAAAAACAGTGAAAAACCCCATGTCGACCTTATGACCAGTCGACCTTCCTCATGTCGACCTTTATGCAAATTCGACCTTAAGTCATGTCGACCTTGGCCCATGTCGACCTTAAGTCAGGTCGACCTTCCTGCCAGTCGACCTAGTGGGGTCGACCTAATGACTGTAGACCTAAGTTCATTCTAATAGATGACCGCTTCCCCTATATCCCTATAGAGTGTAAGCTTGCAGCAGGGCTCTCCTACCTCCAAGTCTGTCTGTTGTTACCCAGTTTGTTTTATCACTGTCTGGGGAAGGGGGTGGGGGGGGGGGGGGGGGGGGCGGCAGCGGCACTTGCCCACCTTTCCATAGAGATTCAGGCTACTCACAAACAATTTGTAATTCTTCAAAATGTGTGCACTATAGAACTAACTGTTAATAATTTCATAATAAATAAATGTTATATGTGTTTTGTATGTGCTTACTATACATTTTAAAGTGCATGTACAATTTAATATAATGTTTATACCATTTCTATAAACAAAACATTCTAATAATGAAAACCTGTTGCATCCAGAACTGACAATATGTAGAAAAGTGATTTGCAACCTGGCAGACAGCAACTGAAGTCCCATTACTGATAACAAGATCCTGGTGTTAATGAGGAGTAGAAGGGAACCCAAGGGAACAGGCAAGGCTGACGAAACAACAAGCAGCTATCTGAGGCAATAGCTACCAGAGTTACATTAAGCCAGACACACAAAAGGCCTTGGGGGAGATTCTCTAAGCTAAAAATGCGGTAAAAACCCCGTTATCTGGGTTTTTACCGCATTTTGGGATGCTGCAAGCATCCCCCGCCGGGATACCGCGGCGGGGGGGATCGCCTGAAAAATGTGGTGATGCCCCATAGAAGCCAATGGGCTTCTACCGCATCCCACCGCCGCACCGCAACAACCCCCCGCCGCCCCGCACGGACCCCCGCCGCCCTGCATCCCCCCCTCACCTGTGTCCGGGCAGCACAGAGCTGTGCTGCCCGGACCTGTGACCTCCTCCGTGCACTGATCCTCTTCCGGGTGCAGGGAGGAGGAGAGCCCGGCGCAGCAGCAGCAGTGCCGGGTGTGTGAGTGAGGGGGGAGCTGCCGGGACCTGCTGGGACCCGGCGACTCTCACCGCAAAGGACAGCTCTTAACGCAAGAGCTGTCCTTTGCTATAATTATCGCATATGTTAGAACATCTGCGATAATTATAAATGCGATGGGCGGCGAAGGGGGGCGGAGATTCTTAGAGAATCTTCCCCCGTATGCCTGCAGCCTACCATTACCAAACCCTGCCACATTCCGCACTAAAGATTGCAATACCGTCATAGGTGTGCGCAGCCCATTTTTTAGGGGGTGCACCATTGGAGGGTCGTGTCCATCACCGCCTACTGCCCGTGTCCACCATCACCTACTGGGCATCAACACAAACTAAATAGAAGGTGACTTATTTATGTACTGTATATGTACTTCAGAATGAATCATTCCCCCCAAACATACTTGAAATTTACACTGTAATGGCCATTGCACATAATGCCGCGCACTGTAATGCCCATTCCACATAATGCCATGCACAGTAATGCCCATTACACCTAATTTCACACAACATAATGCCCATCACACATAATGCCACACAAAGTAATGCCGATTACACCTAATGCCACACACAAGAATGCCAAGTCCACATAATGCCACACACCGTAATGCTCATTACATTATGCCAGGGCTTGACACATTTTAGTAAAATAGGGACAGTGAGCACTGAGGGACTGGGAAGCACTGAGGGACTGGACAGTACTGGCAAGTTATATTGCCTGACAGCGGCCTCACAGAAGGGCTCACAGCTGGTGGAGCCGCTTCGAGGTTCCACGCTGCATCAGACAAGCAGAGGTGGAGTGGAAAGGACACTGGCTGCTGAGTAGAGGAGCTGCGCTGCTGAAGGCATTCAAGCAGTACTTGAACTGTTCGGCTGCGCCACCCCGGCTTGTGTGAAGGAGGCTGTGGGATCTCGATAGCTTCAGAGACCCCCCCCCCAGTACTCTTCACTTGCTGAGCGGTGTGTCCAGCGGCTTCCCCGCCCCGTAAGTGTGGGAGCGGACTGCAGGAGGAAAAGCTGTCTGCAGGTGGCAACTAATGTGTGTGTATGGAGGATGGCACCAGACGGTAACACAAATCCCTCCCAGACTGTATGCTCTGCACAGCAGCAGCCGCACAGGCAGGTAAGCTGTGCTGAATTGTAGGAGGAGACCTATCCTCCGTAGGCAAAAGCAACAGTGGGATGAGCCGTGCAGCACACTGTGCAGTTGCACGGCACGTCTCCCTGTAAAAATGGCCCAGAGTCATTAGGGAGGTGCCTGTGCACCCCTGGCACCCCCCCCTGCGCACGCCTATGAATACAGTATTAATTTACAGTATGTACGTATGAAATACTTAATATATTTTATTTAGGGGGTGATTCACTTATGGTGGTTGTTGCAAAGCACTGTCGGAATGGTCACAACTGTAGCTCTAGCGAGCAGACAAAATGCGAATTTTGCCTCTCGCTATGGGGCCTGTGAACTGAAATCGGTCCCTGACTTGATGGTCAGGGTTGCGACTGTGAATGTCCGCCACAATTTTCAATGTCGCTAGGCCGTTTGCACGGAGCGGTGCAGGCTGGGGGTGTGGGGCGGCAGACACGGGTAGCGCCCATGGGAACACCCATTGCTTCATAGGCATCCCCAGAGGGGAGTCAGCCAGATTCACCTCTATGTTGGGGTATTGTATTGTTTTCTACCATAATGTGCACAAACATCATTTTATGGATATGGAGAATATTCTACTGTATAAACACTGCCGCGGCCACCTGTCTCAGCCTTTCTAGAAGTGTTCCTACAAACAACACACAATACATAATAAATCCTATCCAAAGAGGGCCCGTCACATGCACACAATGCAGGAACCCATGCTGTTGGATGAGCTCATTTCTCAGCCAGATCTTGTGACAGCCATGCTCCCTTTGTGTCAACAATAAACCAACATTGAGCGAGGAGTAGGCAGTAATTAATTAAGGGACAGCAGGTACCGTTTGGATGCTACTTATGTGTACTGAATACTGGAGCCCAGAGAGAAGACTTAATATGTAATGTTAAATATTTAGAGACAATAACTATATGCAAATATACGTAGGAAAGCTGTCTAGGCAAGTGAAGTGCCAATATCAATTTTGAATGTGCCAACATAAATCAGATCAGGCGAATGTGTCAGTGAGAGCACAAAGGAAGCACAACTGGGCACACACTTTTATGCTCACTCTGCTGATCTGGTTGACACTTTTCCATGCTTCACAAATGAACCAATTTAAGTACATCGCCTCATGGGCCATGTGGGGGTGGAAACAGACTGTTTTTGGGAGTGGCAAGAAAATCGCTAGGTGTGCCAAGGTGTGTGGGAGTGTCAGGGAAAAAACACAGGTGGGCCAAGCCAGCTTAGGCGAGGGTTTGTGATGTCAGCTTCTGCCCGGATTTGCCTGTTTGTCATCACAGCGCCGAGTAAGCCCCAGGCTAACTGGCACCTGAGATGACTTGTGCCCTATGTAGAAATCACTTGATGGTGACGAAGGATTTCAGACATATTCGCACAGGTGGGAATGGATGTGCACTCGCACAGCGGGCACATTCATTTTCAAGGTGGGATTTCCCTGGAGCAGGGCAGCGGCTTAACTGATCACTGGCTGCTGCGAATTCGCAGCTGTGCGATCAGATCTGAATTGCCTTCTGTTTGAAAGATCAAGAGGCCCATTATCTACTCAAATAATGTGAAAAGGGGTGTTTGCATGATTTTAGTTTCACCTGAATGTATTGAGGGGTTTTGGAGTAGTTTTTGTGAAAAGTGCCCCAAACCCGTTAATCTGCAATTTTTTTTGTAATTGGATCACATTTCCCATACTTATAATGGGAAATGTGATCTGGCCAAATTTACTTAAAAAAATGTGAAAAAAATCATATTGAGCCCTATGATAATAGAGCCAGCTTCAGCTTCAGCTGTTGAATCACAGGGCTCAGGTGCAAATCAGTAGCTTCTGCAGGAGAAGGAAGACAGACAGAGCTACAGGAGCTGATCCTTGGGTTTGGTGAGTATAAAGCTTCCCCATGAAATGCAGGCGGGCCGATGCCTGCTGGGAGAAGGTGGCTGACTTCACATGATATATGACGTCAGTGCCCACCCACTCTTTGGCGAACACATCCCCTTGCATGTTACAGAGGGTATGCGGGTGTCAGCGGAGCAGGAACGACTGCTGCTTAGCAAGCAGTAGTGAACCAGGCTCTTTTTTATTATTATTATTATTATTATTATAATATAATATTATACATATAAACAAACATAATGTTATAATTATCTTCTATCACTTTCAAAAAGAATCTCTGCATTGGAATGTGCAGGAGTGGGGGGTCCTCGGGAAACTCTGGAGCCTTGATATTCTGCTCAGAAGGGGTGGCACCTTCAGTATGAGGTACCTCAAGTAGGAGGCACTTCATAAGGGGTGGCACCTTCAGTATGAGGTACCTCAAGTAGGAGGCACTTCATAAGGGGTGGCACCTTCAGTATGAGGTACCTCAAGTAGGAGGCACTTCATAAGGGTGGCACCTTCATTATGAGACTCCTTAAAATTCATTTAGATTACATGTGAATTCTGCTTAGAGGTAAGCTTTAATTAACAGATATTGGGCCAGACGTATTAAGCTTGAAAAGGGATAAAATGGAGAGTGATTAAACACCAGCCAATTGGCTCCTAACTGTAACATCACAGGATGGATTTAAATAATTATAGTTAGGGGCTGATTTGTTGGTTGTTTATCACTCTCCATTTTATCACTTTTCAAGGCTTAGTACCATCTCCCCCAAACAGTGGGAGTTGACTACAATACAATTGGCAATTGAGCAAGGCAGCAGCTTTTGTTATTATTATCATACAACAGGCAGGGCTGTGTGAGGGAATGTAATCAGGATCCTGATCGTAACAATCCTTGCAGTGGAACCCCAATGGTCACAATGCTAACAGTGAATATTAGGGTTAGTTAAGGTTAGGCACTAAAAGTAGGATTCAGGTTAGGCTATGGGGGAGATTCTCTAAGAATCTCCACCCCCCATCGCATTTATAATTATCGCATATGTTCTAACATATGCGATAATTAAGGCAAAGGACAGCTCTTGCGTTAAGAGCTGTCCTTTGCGGTGAGAGTCGCCGGGTCCCAGCAGGTCCCGGTGGCTCCCCCCTCCCTCACACACCCGGCGCTGCTGCTGCTGCGCCGAGCTCTCCTCCTCCCTGCACCCGGAAGAGGATAAGTGCAGGGAGGAGGTCACAGGTCCGGGCAGCACAGCTCTGTGCTGCCCGGACACAGGTAAGGGGGGAGGGAGTGATGCGGGGCGGCGGGGCGTCTGCGCGGGGCGGTGGAGGGTTGCGGTAGAAGCCCATTGGCTTCTATGATTTTTCTGGCGATTCCCCCCGCCGCCGTAACCCGGCGGGGGATGCTTACAGCATCCCAAAATGCGGTAAAAACCCCGATAACAGGGTTTTTACCGCAATTTTCGCTTAGAGAATCTCCCCCTTTGTGAGGTTAGCGTTAGGCTGCTGAAGAGGACGGATAGGGTTAAACCGCAGAAGGGGTGGGCTAGATTTTCAGGATCATACATGCTTGATGCAAATAGCTAGCAAATCAGTTTAACAGATTTATTTGAATTAAAACTTTAGCATTGATAGTGTTTACTTTCTACTTTATGTGGACAAATATTTTTCACAAAATAGAATTCTAGGAGAATATTTAGTTTAAATGTTTAGTGTCAGGGGCATCGCTATAATGGCTGCAGGGTGTTCCATTGTCATAAGGCCCACACGATTAGCGGGATTGGTTCACCTGCACCTGTCATATACTTGTAGTTGTCTACCAATACAAACTGGGGCACTACGATATTTACTGGGGCAGGTACTGACTGGTACCTTTCAATCTGAGTGACACACACTAGCAAGAGGCCCGACTTTTTCTAGCAGCGCATACAATGAAATTAAATAGTTGAAATTGTGTTTTGCTTAATGAGCGTATGGAGTAATGAGGGTCACCATGTGTTTTTTTCTTTACAGAACTACAAGTCCCAGTATGATAGCACCTCAAATAGATAGCGTGTGCATTCTATGAACCCCCTTTCCCCCATAGTTTAATATTATGTACACCTGAAGGTTGGGACTTCTTCAACTTATAGTAACACCCCGCCCACATGATCTAAACATTTTTTTACCAGCTTGGTCCCTGGTAGCCACAGACTGCAAACTGAAGGCACAATGAAGGTAAGATCTAAAAATGTACACAATTTGCTGGTCTTAGGGATGGATTTGGCATACCTTAACATTTATTTAGCACTAGGTATGCAAACAGCTGTGGCGTGGTGCCCTAGGATAAATGTCCCTTAACACCTCTACTGGTGTCACCAATGTTATATAACACAAAGTCCGTATAGAATTTTTCTTTGTTTATTAAATGTCTTTTTCTATTAAAGATATTCATTGAAGATGTTTGTTGTACAGTAATAAAAATGTGCTGTATCACTGTTGTTGGTTGAAAATGGTAATTCAAGCGACCAGGTTCTGGGATACAATGTGTTAAATATGGGGACTGACACAGGACATTTCAAACAAAGTTACAATAATAACAACATGCAAATAAGCACAAAATAACAAGTTATATTCAGACATCTCAGATGTAAGATTTATCCTGGATGGTTGTCATCAGACAAGTAGTTTAAAGAATAAACGTCCAGTCGTCCTCAGGGTCCCTCTTATTAACTCTACTGGGTTATTACACTGAGGTGGATTAGAAATCTATGTCCGCTGCAGACAGACTTAGCTTCAGGAACTCCCGCTATGTATAAGGCTCTAGGCCAAGCATGTCCAAAGTCAGGTGTGGGAAGCACAGCACAGGACACTAAAGGTGGGGCTCCGGCGAGGGTGCCTTTACCTTGCTGTCTGCTGCTCAGATGTGTTTGGCGGCCTACCCCTGCTGCTGCAACCATATATCACCCTACTCCACAATCACAGTGACAGCAGTGTTTGGGGAGGGGGGCAGCAATGGGAAAGCTTGCTCCCGTAACATGCAGAGTGGAGGAGGGCAGCAGCGGGAGCCCAAGCATCTCCTGACCTTGCAGTGCCTGCTTTGCCTCTCCTTCCTCTGGCTCACACAAGGGGCTGGGAAGCATACAGAGAAGGTAGGGGGCAGAGTGGGGGACATACAATGAAGGAGGGTCAGGCTTGGGGACATACAGTGAATGGAGGCAGTGATGGCCATTCAGAGAAGGGGGAGTAGGGGCAGGCTGGGGGACATACAGTGAATGGGGGCAGAGTGGGGTACATAGGGAATGGGGGTCATACAGTGAATGGGAGTCATACAGTGAAGGAGGGTCAGGCTTGGGGTCATACAATGAATGGAGGCACTGATGGACATTAAGAGAATGGTGGCAGGCTGGGGGACAGAGTGAATGGGTGCAGAGTGGGGAACATACAGTGAATGGGGGACATACAGTGAAGGAGGGGCAGGCTGGGGGACATACAGTGAATGGGGCAGAGTGGGGGAAATACAGTGAAGGGGCAAGCTGGGGGACATAGAGTGAATGGGGGCAGAGTGGGGGACCATTCTGATGTGATTAATGATTCAAAGAATGTCAGGCTGAATGGTAGGCCCCCACACATTTATACTTCATTAAATCTGGTCCTCGTCGCATCCTGCAGGAAATATCCTAGTATTGTCTTAAAAGATATTGCTTTCAGTGTCTTTGAAGCTGAGTGTAGCAGTCTGTTCAAATGATATAAAGGGGGAAATTTACGAATATGATTTCGTAGAAAAAAATTGTATTTTCCTAGGAAAATATGAATTTTTTAGGTGTATTCGTATTTTTGGCATTTACTATGCCAAAAATACAAATATTCGTATTCATATTGATGGGACATTCGTATTTGTATTTACGACAGAATACGACAGGAATCACCATTCAAAAGAATGGTGGTTCCTGATTTACTAAGCAGCCGTATTGAAAATACGGCTGCTAATTAGTGTAAAACTGCCATGAATATACGGCAGGAAAATATAATTTATTTTCCTGTCGTATTTTTTTTTTTTTTAAACAGCATGGGGTCCCCCCCACAGCTGTAACCAGCACCAGGCTGAAAGAGCCGGGCCGGTAATTAAAAATCAGGGAATCCAACAAATAGGGGTTCCCCGATTTTTTACAACCAGCCCCAGGCTGCAGGTCCGGGGCTGGTTCCCAAAATACGGGGACAAAATGAATAGGGGTCCCCCATATTTTAAGAACCAGCCCCAGGCCAAACCAGCCAGCAGGGAAATGTCACAGCCGGGGCACACTTATTATATAAGGTCCCGCGGCCAAAACATTCACCCTACCGACCAGTCAGCCTGGCCAGGGGCCCTGGGGGAGTGGGGACCCCCCCAATAAAGGGGTCCCCCCCCTCCAGGACTTACCTGACCAGGCTGAAGCCTGGTGCTGTCCCGGGTGGCCCTGTGCGGTGGCCACCGGGCTGATTGAGTGTGAAAAAAATTATTTAAAAACTATTGTTTTAAAATGTGGAACTATGAGTCCCAGCAAGCCTCCCCCGCAAGCGATGTATGCAGTCGTATTCATTCGTAGCAAGAATACGAATACAATTTTTTGTATTCATATTCTTAGTAAATTTCCCCCAAATCATCCAAAATGACAAGATTCCCTTTCACAGAGTTATGGACACAATGGGCCTTATTCGAGTTCAATCTTTCAGACAAAATCCTTCTTAGATGGACAAAACCATGTGCAGATCTAATTAGATTTGGGTGGGGTTTTACTTCAAAGTGAGATCTATATTGCAGTGTTAAAATAAAGCAGCCAGTATTTACCCTGCAAAGAATCACCAAAAAATCACCAAATCTATTTCTATCTGTACATGTTACATCTGCCTCCCTGCAGTGCACATGGTTTTTTCCATCTAAGAAGGATTTTGTCAGAGAGAGTGAACTCGAATAAGGCCCAATAGCACAAACAGCTTACTAGACAGTTTTGATCAGAAATACTGATAGCAGGAACATACATTTATTATAATCAGTTTGCCTAAACACTGGCTACACTTCCCACTCACTACAGTATATCTTCCACATCAGGTCAAAGGTAAAAGACAGCTGGCAATTGAATGGAACTATATTTCTAACTGGTGCCTATATGTCTGTAAAAACACTAATCCTAATAAAAAGTACAAATACAAAGCTATTTGGTTATATGTATACAAAATGGAGTTTATACATGAACAAATGGTGTCCAAAAGTACGTAAAAATATCACCATATACAATCACCCAACATGTTTCGTCCCCTAGGGGACTTCGTCAAGGGTTTTAGCTAAAACATTGTGGCGGGATAGATAAAAATATTGATAATTGATCTGGATAGGCAAGCTTTATGCTGGAATATACTCTGGCTGCCATAGGGTTGTCTCTATAACCTTATTGAGTTTGATGCTGGGTTCCTTTTAATTCTATAATGTGTAAAATATCGGAACGGCAATTCCTATAGACGCAATAGGTGTAGATATATGAGAATTTAGGATAGATGAAATACAAGATCTTTCCTCTAAGAAAGGGCACCAGGCCTATTCATATAACCCCACAGGAAAAGGGCTTTGACAGAGCCAATGGTATCACCTGCTCAAGTAATTCAATAGTAAAGACATTTCTATAAGTGCCCAATCGGTCAGAAAATCTTCCTGGCAGAGAGGTGACCTATTAAGCGCTTATAGTAACGAGGGGCAGCAGGACTGAGCAAAGAGTGGCACCTATCACAAATTCACAAATGGAACAAAAAACAATGCAATCCTGGAAGTAGGAAAGGAGTGTTGGTACCATGGTGTCAGAAATGACATCGCGGTAGCTGGCTATATTGTAAACAGAGAAAAAGATGAGTCAACCCACAAAAATAATGGGCCAGATGTATCAAGCTTCAAAAGTGATAAAATGGAGAGTGATAAACAACCAGCCAATCAGCTCCTACCTGCCATGTCACAGGCTGGGTTTTAAAAATAACAGGCAGGAGCTGATTGGCTGGCTGTTTATCACTCTCCATTGTATCACTTTTTGAAGCTTAGTAAATCTGGCCCAATGTTTCCTACTCTTAATCTTAATGCCTAATAGGACTGTAGCGTAAGGTTAATTGTATGATCTATGTGCCATCTATAAGTGCTCTCTGTTATAGATCTAAAAACAACATGGCCCATTGTCAGAAAACCTATAACAGTCATTAGTACCGCATATGGTATGTATAAATAGAACACATATTAGTTACATTAGTAAATGGGACATTTCATTCATGAAATCGCGATGGGCATCTGCGGCCAGTGTCTGTAGAGTATTCCATGCGGTCTGGAACACTGCTGAAAATGTTCCTACCAAAATGTCCTTTGCCAATTGAAGTATACTAGAGGAGGTGGCGGGCATTTTAGGAGGAATGCCAGGTCCACCAACCTGTTGGGGGCAGGAAGGGTGCCTCAAAATCAAGATGCTGGCTGCTGCTAGAAAGAGGTGGTTGATGGCATGACACCCCTGACAACGAGCAGGTAGTGAGGCATTACTGTTTGAGAAACTTTTTGGGCGTGCTTAAATGGCTCATTTTTGGAACTAAAACACACAAATTCAGAGAGAGGTGTCTCTCCAAAAGCATTGACGCGGGGGACCCAAATGTTGCTATGGGGCCCAAAAAGGTTCTGGCTATGTGCAGACTAGCAAGTAAATGACAAAATCACTTTCCATATAAGATGAGAGATGAATTTAAAAAGTAAGCAAAGAGTGTTTTAGATAGGATAAATGGGAAATATTTTAGAAGCTAGAGAACTTCAAGAGAGCTTTAGATAGTTGACCTTGAGTGGAAAGAGGAGTAGTGTTGAAAAGAATGAACAAACATAGTATAAGAGCCAAGTAATGCGATCACAAAGAATCTTCTCTGGTGTTATGAGACATGTTAGGAGGTTTATACAGAAAATTGATAACATAAGGGAGTGCTTGAAGTGACATTGTCACGATCCGAGCTGTCAGACAGACTTTCTTACCGGCTAAGTGCCTCCGCAGGTTCAGCTTGCGGTCCAGACGTCATCTCTGCCGGCCTCCTGTCTCCCAGTGACAGTCCCCAGTGCACGGCAATCCACCTGTCCGCCGCCATTGCTCCCAGTATCCAGCATGGTGTGCACAAACACACTTTCCCGCCATAGCAGACATGGGGGCTGCCATGTTCTTCCCAGTCACATGTCTGTGCTGTCCAATCCTGTTGGTTCTGATCTCCCTGTCATACTTCCTCGGCCAATCCTGGCCACCCAGTGGGGATAAGTATGCTGGGAGCTCTCAGAACCATTGCTAGTGCTTCAGTTGTCTCCAGTGTATGGTCAGCTGTCCTTGTCTCCGTGCAAGTGTATTTCTCTGCTGGTGTTGTTTTCCATGCTGCAGTGTGTTCCAGGTTGTTCCATCTCCTGTGAAGTCCAGGTTATTCCACCGCCTGTGATCCTGCCTCTCAGCCCAGCGACCAAGCCTAGCTCCGGGACTCTGGTCCTCCGATGCTCCAGCATCATCCGCCTCCGATGTTCCACCATCGATAGTCCGATATTCCGGACCCACAATCATCTCCCGTCCGTCATTCCGGACCCACAGTCATTTTCCGTCCGTCCTTCCGGACCCACAGTCATCTCCATATCCGATATCCGGATCCGATGTTCCACCATCGATACCATTCATCATACCTGTAAAGTATTGCAATCTGCATGAACTGTCATTACTCCTGCATACTTTACTGTCTGTCATTTTTACAACCATCTGCAAATAAACTCCGGTTGTATTTTAACTCTGACTGCTTATTGGCTCTGGGTGCACTGTCGCGCAGTCCATGCGCAAGGGTCCTCTCCAACCTCCCCGGTTCAGGTACCGGTCCAGGTCCCCACCAGAGGTCTCAGTCTTGTCGACTAAGCCCCCTGGTGTGACAGTAAGCACTAGCCAAATGGATCCAGCCGCAAACCAAGCTTCTCCACCCAGCCCTGTACAGCAACTGGCTGTTCGCTTGGATCAGCAAGAGGCTGCGCAGAGCCAAGTGATTCATTGTCTGCAAGATCTGTCTTCCCGGCTGGATAAGCTACAGACCACTCTCAGTGGCCCTGAGCCTGTCAGAGAACTTCCAAGTCCCGTTCATCCTCCTGTAATGGTTGCTGCACCTCGCCTTCATCTGTCTGTCCCCACCAAGTATGATGGGAACCCCAAGACCTGTCGAGGTTTTCTCAATCAGTGTGAGATTCACTTCGAGCTGCAACCCAGTAATTTCCCTACTGAAAGGGTCAAGATCGCCTACATCATCTCCCTCCTGTGTGGAGCAGCGTTAGAATGGGCGTCTTCCTTATGGGAAAGATCTGATGCCATCCTGTCCAATTACAAGGACTTCGTGTCAACATTCCGGCGTATCTTCGATGAGCCTGGGCGATCAGCATCTGCCTCCACTGAACTCCTCAGTCTCAGACAGGGATCCCGCTCCGTCGGGCAATATCTGGTCCAGTTCCAGATTCTGGCGTCTGAACTCTCCTGGTGTGATGGGGCCTTATACGCAGCTTTCTGGCATGGCCTATCCGATTGTATTAAGGATGAACTCGCTACCAGAGACTTACCTTCAGGTCTAAGTGACCTTATTTCATTGTGTGTCAAAGTAGACCTACGCTTCCGAGAAAGGGCTATAGAACGTCACAAGAGCGCTCCAGTTAAAGTGCCAACTCCTCCGTCTTCTTTACCCACTGCTCCTGCGGTCCATTCCAAAGAAGAACCAATGGAGATAAACCGTTTCCGTTTGTCTCCAGGAGAACGTCAACGTCAACGGTTGGCACAGCTCTGCCTGTATTGTGCCGATCCTGCACATCAAATTTCTGCATGCCCAAAGCGTCAGGAAAACTCCTCCTCCTAGCCCGTCAAGGAGAGGGTAGGCTAGGAGTAATTAAGTCCTCTCCATCAGCAACTGATTGTGTCCTTCCAGTTTCCCTACAAGTTGGTCAGCATTTCAAGACTGTCTCCGCACTTCTTGATTCCGGTGCCGCTGGGAACTTCGTTACTGCAGAACTGGTCCGCAAGTGGGGGTTGCCCACTGAAAATCTTTCCAAGACTGTCTTCCTTACTGCCGTGGATGGCAGTAGGATTCCTGATGCGACAGTCTCCCGCAGAACTTTACCACTTACAGTAAAAGTGGGAGTCCTGCACACTGAACTTTTGTCCTTCCTGGTTTTACCCCGAGCCACTCATGCTCTGGTTCTGGGTTTACCCTGGCTCCGTCTTCACAATCCTCGTCTTGATTGGAAGACATCGGAAATCCTTTCCTGGGATCCTTCCTGCTCCGGTACCTGTCTCCAAAAGGTACTCCCAGCTCGTCATTCTTCAGCCGATGCAGCAGACCTTCCGCCTCTTCCCTACCAAGAGTACTCAGATGTATTCAGCAAGTCTGGCGCTGATGTCCTACCTCCTCACAGACCGTGGGATTGCCCTATCGAACTTATCCCAGGCAAAGAACCACCCAGAGGTAGAACCTATCCTCTCTCTCTTCCAGAGACTCAAGCCATGACCAATTACATCAAGGAAAATCTGGCAAAGGGATTCATCCGTCCTTCGAATTCTCCTGCTGGCGCAGGATTCTTCTTCGTCAAGAAGAAGGATGGAGGCCTACGTCCCTGCATTGATTATCGCGGCCTCAATGACATTACAGTAAAGAACCGATATCCGTTGCCCCTCATCACCGAGCTGTTTGACCGTGTCAGCGGTGCAACCATCTTTACGAAACTCGATCTGAGGGGTGCATACAATCTCATCCGCATACGAGAGGGCGACGAGTGGAAGACGGCGTTTAATACCAGAGACGGCCACTATGAGTACCTCGTCATGCCCTTTGGGCTCAGCAATGCCCCAGCCGTGTTCCAGCACTATGTCAATGAGATTTTTCGGGACATTCTGTATCATCATGTAGTTGTATATCTCGATGACATTTTAATCTATGCCAATAACATCACTGAACATCGTTATTGGGTCAAAGAGGTTCTGTCCCGGCTGCGAGCTAATCATCTCTACTGTAAACTGGAGAAGTGTGTCTTCGAGGTGAAGTCTATACCCTTCCTAGGGTACATTGTCTCCGGTTCTGGTCTTCAAATGGATCCAGGAAAACGGCAGGCCATCCAAGATTGGCCAATTCCCTCTTCGCTGAAAGGTATTCAACGTTTCCTGGGTTTTGCCAATTATTACAGAAAATTCATTCGTAACTTCTCTTCTATTGTGGCTCCCATCACTGCCTTGACTAAAAAGGGGTCTAATCCAGCGAAGTGGCCGGCAGAAGCCATCGAAGCCTTCCATCTGTTGAAACAGAGGTTCACTTCCGCTCCTGTTTTAAGACAACCTGATACCACCTTGCCCTTTATTCTCGAGGTTGATGCCTCCTCCGTGGGTGTCGGGGCAGTCCTCTCGCAGAAAGCGCCCGATGGTCGTCTTCATCCCTGTGGGTTCTACTCCCGTAAGTTCCTGCCTGCAGAGCGTAACTATGCCATCGGCGATCAAGAGCTCCTCGCCATCAAGTTGGCATTAGAAGAATGGAGATATCTTCTAGAGGGCGCTGTTCATGAGATCACAATTATCACAGACCACAAGAATCTTCTGTATCTCAAGTCTGCTCAATGTTTAAATCCCCGTCAAGCCAGATGGACACTTTTCTTTTCCAGGTTCCGTTTCAAGCTGTCGTTCTGTCCAGGGACACAAAACCGAAAAGCTGATGCCCTTTCCCGCTCATGGGAGCAAGAAAGTGAGTCTAAGTCCACACATCAACACTTTATTATTGATCCAGTGGCATTCTCCGCAACGAGAGTTTCAAATCTCACGCCCCCTACAGGGAAAAGATATGTAAAGCCAGCTCTAAGAAAGAAGTTGCTCTGTTGGGCGCATTCTTCAAAATTCGCTGGCCATGCAGACATTCAGAAAACTTACGAGTTTATCACCAGGTCCTACTGGTGGCCGTCCCTCAAACAGGATGTACAGGACTTTGTTTCCTCTTGTGCTAAATGTGCTCAGCACAAGACCAGTCGTCAGTCTCCTCCTGGGCAATTGATGCCACTGTCAGTGCCACATCGTCCTTGGACGCATATCTCTATGGACTTTGTAACTGATCTTCCAGAGTCTGACAAGTTTACCACCATCTGGGTGATTGTTGACCGGTTCACCAAGATGGCTCACTTCGTTCCCCTCACTGGTCTTCCGTCAGCTTACAAGCTGTCCCAGCTCTTCATCAAAGAGATATTCAAGCTTCATGGGCTGCCTCTTGAAATCATCTCCGATAGGAGTCCAATTCATAGCCAAGTTCTGGCGAAGCCTGTGCTCCCTGCTTCAAATCAAGTTAAAGTTTTCCACAGCCTACCACCCTCAAACCAATGGCCAAACGGAGAGGGTGAATCAGGACCTTGAAGCATTTCTGCGCACATATGTCTCTTCTTCCCAAGATGACTGGGCTCAACTCCTTCCATGGGCAGAGTTCTGCCATAATAACCAATATCATTCTTCATCAAATGTCACTCCATTCCTTGCCAATTATGGGTTTCATCCTTGAGTTCCTGACTTCACTCTGCAACCTGTGTCCTCTGTTCCAGTGGTCGACACGACCATCCGGAAATTTGTCAAATCCTGGAAGCTCATTCGTTCTTCACTTCTGAAGGTTTCAAGCAGGTACAAAAAATTTGCCGACAGGAAACGCAGAGCTGTGCCAGCCCTCCGTCCAGGAGATCGTGTCTGGTTGTCAACCAAGAATCTTCGATTGAGAGTGCCATCGATGAAGTTCGCTCCCCGATATATTGGTCCTTTCCCAGTTGAGCGAGTCGTCAATCCAGTAGCTTACAAGCTCAAGTTGCCGCCCTATTTGAAAGTGCCAGCTACATTCCACATTTCGCTGCTCAAGCCGCTGGTTCTGAATCGCTTTCATTCCAAGCTCCCCAAGGCTCCTAAGGTTTGCACCCAGCGTGGAACAGAATATGAGGTCAGTAAGATCTTGGACTCTCGCATCCGATATGGTCATCTGCAATATCTGATCGATTGGAAGGGCTACGGCCCCGAAGAGCGATCATGGACCAATGCCATCGATGTCCATGCTCCCAGACTCATCCGGGCGTTCCACTCCAAGTTTCCCCGCAAGCCTAAAAGGTGTCCTGGGGCCACCCTTAAAGGGGGGGGTGCTGTCACGATCCGAGCTGTCAGACAGACTTTCTTACCGGCTAAGTGCCTCCGCAGGTTCAGCTTGCGGTCCAGACGTCATCTCTGCCGGCCTCCTGTCTCCCAGTGACAGTCCCCAGTGCACGGCAATCCACCTGTCCGCCGCCATTGCTCCCAGTATCCAGCATGGTGTGCACAAACACACTTTCCCGCCATAGCAGACATGGGGGCTGCCATGTTCTTCCCAGTCACATGTCTGTGCTGTCCAATCCTGTTGGTTCTGATCTCCCTGTCATACTTCCTCGGCCTATCCTGGCCACCCAGTGGGGATAAGTATGCTGGGAGCTCTCAGAACCATTGCTAGTGCTTCAGTTGTCTCCAGTGTATGGTCAGCTGTCCTTGTCTCCGTGCAAGTGTATTTCTCTGCTGGTGTTGTTTTCCATGCTGCAGTGTGTTCCAGGTTGTTCCATCTCCTGTGAAGTCCAGGTTATTCCACCGCCTGTGATCCTGCCTCTCAGCCCAGCGACCAAGCCTAGCTCCGGGACTCTGGTCCTCCGATGCTCCAGCATCATCCGCCTCCGATGTTCCACCATCGATAGTCCGATATTCCGGACCCACAGTCATCTCCCGTCCGTCATTCCGGACCCACAGTCATTTTCCGTCCGTCCTTCCGGACCCACAGTCATCTCCATATCCGATATCCGGATCCGATGTTCCACCATCGATACCATTCATCATACCTGTAAAGTATTGCAATCTGCATGAACTGTCATTACTCCTGCATACTTTACTGTCTGTCATTTTTACAACCATCTGCAAATAAACTCCGGTTGTATTTTAACTCTGACTGCTTATTGGCTCTGGGTGCAGTGTCGCGCAGTCCATGCGCAAGGGTCCTCTCCAACCTCCCCGGTTCAGGTACCGGTCCAGGTCCCCACCAGAGGTCTCAGTCTTGTCGACTAAGCCCCCTGGTGTGACAGACATTAAATGAAACATAGGAAACATTTAATCATGGAAAGTCAAAGTCAGTAGCATTCTATGATCCCTTTTCTGACAGTGGATTTTACCAAAACAAAAGCATGCGACTTAGGGGGTATTCAATCTCTGCCAGGTAAAACATCGGCACTCACCTATTAAATGCTGCCGGAAACGGCCCGGATTGTCAAATTCATGGCTTTTGTTCAACAATCCAAGGCTGTTTTTGCCGATCCACGGACCTTCCGACACTCGACAGTCGGAACATTGAATTTCAACTGTCGATGTGTTGCCGAACCGGATGAAACTGCCCGGGATTCCGAATGTCGGTATGTTCCGCTCTTGTTGTCATTTTTCAAACACATTTAGCAGTGCCAGATTAAGCCTTCAGGGGGCCCGGGGCACTTTAGACAGGGGGGCCCCCTTGCACTTGTCATTATTGGCCGCAAACTGCATAGGAGAATATTACACTGTCAAAACACAGAGTAAAGGCAGTATAAACTTGGTCAATGGGTAACTGCAGGGGATATATACAGTAGATATAGATAGATAGATAATATAGATATATATTTATAGAGAGAGAGAGAGATGTGTGGTAAGTGGCACTCCTTTGGACTTCACAAAAATGACTATGCAGACGCAATCAACTCCAACATTTCAGATTTTACTCCATTTTCAAGGATAGAACCATTTCAATGGCAGGTATTCAATGCCGGTGCGAGCGGCCGGCGAGGGGGTTAAACTGCGAGGATCACAGAAAACCAGTGATCCTCGCAGTTTAACCCTCGCGCCGGCCGCTTGCACTATGCAACATTCCGGGGGAATCCTCGCTGTCACAGAACTGCGAGGATTCCCCTAAACTGCAAGAGCCGAGGCTAGTGCAGCAAACTCGCTGTAATTAGCCTCGATTCTCGCAGCTTTTGGAGGCACATTCGCAAATTCCCCCTCGCTCAAAAAACGGAGCGAGGGGGAATTTGCGAATGAGGGGGGTCAGTTGAATACTGACAGGGTGAGCGGTGACTGCAAGCAAAAAGTCCTGCTCGCAGTCACCGCTCGCCCACGGCATTGAATATATGCCTTTGAGTGCAGCACCCGGGCAGTTGTCATGTGTATCTTGGAGTTCCGGTAACCACGTATCTATTTATATATCAATCTCTCTCTCTCTATATATATATATATATATATATATATATATATATATCTATATATATATATATATATATATATATATATATACACACACACACATACATACCACATGAAAAGCCTGTGTTTGTCCCAGTGCTGCCTCTGATTAAAAACCCTCCCATGACTAGGCTGCTGCTGCTGCTGTTCTCCATGGGCCTGAGAAGCATGTAATGAGCTCCACCAATCAGAGCTCAGCATAAACGTCTCAGCCTGTGCCCTCTGGTGCAAAGTGTCATGGGACTTAGTCAACTCCCAGTAATGCACTGCACACTTGTGCAATCAGTATGCCTTGGCTCCTAATGCTCAGCACCATTAATCATTGTCACATTGGCAGATAGGTAAGGGTGCAGCACAGTGGCGTAATGAAAATTCGTCCCTTCGGCGCGGAGGTACCTGTATTCAGGGAGAGCCTGGAGGTCCGCTGAGTATGATGTTGCCGGCCGGGGTCCCTGCAGTGAAGTGGAAATGGGTCCGTGTGGCGCGGAGGTACCTGTATTCAGGCAGGGAGAGCCTGGAGGTCCCTGCGCCTGCGGCGCTGAGTATGATGTTGCCGGCCGGGGTCCCTGCAGTGAAGTGGAAATAACGCATCTCCGGCGGAGATAGCGCGTTATTTCCACTTCACTGCAGGGACCACGGCCGGCAACATCATACTCAGCGCCGCAGGCGCAGGGACCTCCAGGCTCTCCCTGCCTGAATACAGGTACCTCCGCGCCGCACGGACCCCCCTGCCAGCTCCCCGCTGCACCCACAAGCAGTGGGGAGCTGGCTGAGAAAAAATAGCGCCCGCAGACACCCGGCGCCTCCCCGCCACCGCGGGGGCTGCGTCCTTATAGTTCTGCCACTGGTGCAGCACTACCCCACTCCCATGCACAAAACCTTTAGCTAAAAAAAAATACATTCCAACCACAAGGGGCCCCTAGCTAGAGGGGGGCCCAGGGGCACTGACCCCTTGTGCCCCCATTATAATCCGGCCCTGACATTTAGGAGCCAATTGGCTTTTGAAGCTTAGTACATCTGGCCCATATGACACTTTGGCTGGTACATAACCAAGTTTGAAAATGGCAGAAACATGACATTACTGTAATATGAACATACAGGAATACATAACGTCAAGATTATTAGTAATATGACTTTTATTGCCTATACAGCACTGAATACAGGAATCCTGCAGACTATAGTTACATTTATCCTGAGCATTGTATCAGTTTCTATATAAGCCTTTATATATTTGAAAACTTACAAGTATATTCTACTATGATAATTGGATTAATATGATTAGGCATTTATAAGACCTGTTTTCACCTGCTTATCAGGAACTTGCTGGCAAATATTAACATACAACACTGTTTGAACTACCGGTCCTCTTAAAAAAGGCGTTTTTAAAAAGCGGTTTTACTATAAAAGAGAATAAAGCCTTTTGCTGGAGAAAACTGATGTTAATTACTTAATAAATCAGCTTTGTGTGGAAAATAAGTTATTCCTTCTCAATAACTGGGGGATTGCTGACTCTTCACTGACCATGACGCCAAGACTAACTGCTGTCTGCTGCCGCTACAGATGGGGGAGAAGTCATGGCTAATTACATAGGTAAGAAATTTTTTTCTTATTTTTTACATTCCCTTCTGTGTGGCTTGCAGTCAGACCGGGCAGTTGTAAGGTGTGTCACTTGAAGTCTGCTGTTCAGTTTTGTTTTCCATCAAATTATTCTGCACTTCTTTAATTCTAAACATTTTGGTATACACAATATTGATCATCAATGGGCCCATACACGGTCCGTTAAACGGATCCGTTTGGGTCTTAATTAGCACGCATCGCATCGCATGCCTAGTGCATGAAACGCGGGGTGTAAACATATGGTAATGAGCCCAAACAGCCCTTCACACCCCTCTCCACCCCCTGTTCGTAGTGTACACATTTCATGCGGAATGTGGCCGTGCGTCCCGCTCGCACATGCGCAGAGACGCCTCTGCACATGCGCAGACAAAAAACATCGGCGGCACGAACGCACACGGATATTACCGCACCAACCAGAATAAGGGCCAATGTGACAAGGAATCACATACACTGGATAAGATGAAGTCTTGGTCTTTATTTTTGTAGCAGGTTAACAGTAAGTTTAATTTATATAAGCATACCTGGTAAACAGCATAGGCAAGCACGGTTACAACATTGCAGCATAAGGGTGTCACAGCATGGTTCAAACTCCTCACAATGTTCCAGTGGTCTCTACCATAGCCCACACCCCTGGTCTATCACCTTGGTGGCTATCAGGGCCACCACTAGGAATTGTGGGGCCTAGGACTGACCTTCAGTCCGGGACCCCCCAGTACCATTACGGGCACGCCCCCCAAATACCATTACAGGGATGCACCCCCCCAGTACCATTACAACATGCACCCCAACCCCCCCCCCCCCGAGTACCCAAGTACCATTACTTGCCTATCTGCGACGGTGCAGCATCGCCCCTGTTCCTGCACACCTCTGCATTTCCTCTGGAGCGCACACTGCACAGTGCAGCCTGCAGAGCGCCAAGCCCCTATGTGTCCTAGGCTCGGCACTCTGCAGGTTGCACTGTGCATTGTGTGTGCCTGGCTGGGGGGCCACTGGGTGAGGGAGGTGGTGTGTGGCAGTGGGGGAGGGGAATTGGCCCCGTGCCGCTGTGGGCAGAGGCCGGTGCCCAGGAAAGCTGTACCCACAGCACCCTCCTGTCGGCAGCCCTGGTGGCTTTTCCACCTGTACTGTACTGCCCAGAAAGCCAACTGAGCAGTACAGTACAGGCGGAACAGGTGACCTATTGTACTGCCCAGAAAGCCACATCCTGATTGCCTTCAGAAGACCGGTGCCAGAACCCCGAAATTATCAGGATCATATTGTAATCCTCAATCAATCAAAAAAAATCAAATAATAATTATAATAAAAAAATTGAAACATTGGTTAACATTGGTTACCATCGGTCTCAAACAACCAATGTTTAGGACTAAACAACAATTTGTAACCAGTTACAAAGCATTGTTTAACTAATGTTTTCTTTTAATGTCCACTCCCTACTGTCACAAACCTGCTTGTTTTGTTGCTCTGATCAGCAGCCTTCACACAGCTTGGATCATTGCAGTCTGCTCTCATGCGGTCAATCATGGTGTGAGAGGCTGGGATCAGCCCTTCACTGATTGTGCACCTGAGTAGAAGTCAGTCTGTAGCTAAGATTAGCTGTAACCCTTCATTGGCCTGTTTGCTGTTTGTTCAACTGTCTAGTTCTGACTGAAGCTCCTGAATCCATGCCTCTAATTGCAGATTACCTTCCCCCCTGTCAATCAAGCAATACTAGGCAGGGGGGATAAATATCCGGCTCTCATACCAACAGTTGTCTCCAGCAACTGCTCTTCCTATGTGCAGTTTACAGGCACCTTGTGAGGTGTTCCACTGTTACTTGACTCCAGTCACTTCACCTGGGCACCTCCAGCCAGTAACTCTGCTGAGACCTCCAGTGTTTGTTCCCATGCTAGTACTTCGTTACCTGTTCCCCAGGGAATACCTAGTGTCCTGAGCTCCAGAACCTGTTCTGGGTGTATCTTGTACCTGCATCCACTACCAGTTACCTGCATCCACTGGCAGTTACGAGCATCCAGAGACAGTTACCAGCATCCTGTGGCAGTTACCTGCATCCACTGCCAGTTACCAGCATCCAGAGACAGTTACCAGTATCCTGTGGCAGTTACCTGCATCTTCTGCTGGTCACCTGCATCCACTGCCAGTTATCAGCATCCAGAGACAGTTACCAGTATCCTGTGCCAGTTACCTGCATCCACTGCCAGTTACCTGCATCCAGAGACAGTTACCAGTATCCTGTGGCAGTTAACCTGTATCTACTACCAGTCACCAGCATCCAGTGGCAGTTAGTTGCATCCACTGCCAGTCATCCGCACCTGCACCCGAGCTCCATCTGCATCCTGCACCTGTGCATTCTCATGCTCCCGGCACCTGTGCTTCATCCATACCTGCACCTGTGCTTCATCCGTACCTGCACCTGTACTTCATCCGCACCTGCGCTTCATCTGTACCTGTGCTTCATACGCACCTGCGCTTCATACGCAGTCTGCACCTGTGCACCCCATGCTCCCGGCACCTGTGCCCAGCCAGCTTCCATCACCTGTGTTCCACCTGCTACCAACACCTGAGCACCACCAGTACCTGTGCACCACCTGCAATCACTTGGTCACAACTGGGTCCTCAAAAACCAAGAATCCTGACAGATTGCTGGAGGCCCAAGGAATTAGCCTGTGACCAAAGTAGGAAACATGGATACCCAGACAGAGCTTCTGTCATCAGTCTTGAGACTCCTACAAGATCTGGCTGGTGGATCTTGTAGTGGCATCAGTTTCTGTCTACTAAAGACCCTCTATGCGGCACATCTGCTCCTATAACATCTGGCAATCTGGCCTATTCCCCTTCAGCTCCGTGCTACCATGCTATCCCAAGCAGGGATGTTCAATCTGAGAAGAAAGTGTCTTCTGGGTTCCAGTCTCTCTCCCATGGGGATTGTGGTTCAGCCCATGTCTTAAGAGAATTTGAGGCAGACACATTAAATCTTTCTATCAACTGCTTGAAGAGTTGCAGGAACTCTTTGCAATAATTTTTTCTTTTGTTTCTGTTATGCTTAGCAATTCAAAGGTAACCTCCGCTACGAGTCCAGAAGTCAAAGGAGCTCCCAGTTCAATCTCAAGGACTCCTGAGAAGCCTAGTCACAAGTCTAGTAGGGACAGATTTCAAAGTTGTCCACATCCCAAATTATCAGAGGAGGAGCGTCGGCGGCGCAGGTTACTTTGTCTGTGCTTTTACTGTGGTGGTCAGGATGACTCCATTGGGGATTGTTCCC
Source organism: Crinia signifera (assembly GCF_055691185.1). Lineage (NCBI taxonomy): Eukaryota > Metazoa > Chordata > Amphibia > Anura > Myobatrachidae > Crinia > Crinia signifera. The sequence goes on from NC_139220.1 coordinate 211,391,491, forward strand.
TCCGTGACATTAAGAATGAAGTGATGGTTCCAGTTTCCACTCTAGAAGAGTCTTGTGATCAAAGCTGGGGTCCCAGGACTAAGATCTGTCTCACCAATGAGACAGATCTGTTTGCTGATGTCCCAATGACCACAAAAAAAGACCTCTGTGTTGCTCACCTCAACTAAGGCTTCAATATCCACAGCTTCAGGAAGGGTGCTAAGTCTCCAGCCCCGAGAGGGGGTTCAAAGTCTCCAGCCCAGGCCTCCCGGTCTGAGGACACTCCTGCCCAGGCCTCCCGGTCTGAGGACACTCCTGCCCAGGCCTCCCGGTCTGAGGACACTCCTGCCCAGGCCTCCCGGTCTGAGGACACTCCTGCCCAGGCCTCCCGGTCTGAGGACACTCCTGCCCAGGCCTCCCGGTCTGAGGACACTCCTGCCCAGGCCTCCCGGTCTGAGGACACTCCTGCCCAGGCCTCCCGGTCTGAGGACACTCCTGCCCAGGCCTCCCGGTCTGAGGACACTCCTGCCCAGGCCTCCCGGTCTGAGGACACTCCTGCCCAGGCCTCCCGGTCTGAGGACACTCCTGCCCAGGCCTCCCGGTCTGAGGACACTCCTGCCCAGGCCTCCCGGTCTGAGGACACTCCTGCCCAGGCCTCCCGGTCTGAGGACACTCCTGCCCAGGCCTCCCGGTCTGAGGACACTCCTGCCCTACCCTTTAAGCCTGAGGTTCCAGCCTCGATCCCGTGGTACAGCACCACCCAAGATGTCTGTGGTGATTACCTCATCTGAAGGTGTGTTCAATCAAAGTCATCTGAGGTTCCTTCCCAATCAAGGCAATCCAAAGTTTCAGGTCAGTCAAAGCCTTCCAGAGCTCCAGTTCAGTTAAAGCCATCAAATGTTTATGCTCAGCCAGAGCTGTATGGAATTCCTTGCCAGCTGAGACAATCTCTCTGTGCATCCATTGCACCTAAAAGTACTGTTCAGCTTCCTGATCTGCCAGGAGACTCAAAACCAGAGTTAACTTTGTATTTAGCAGTATCTTCAAACTACATTGACCCTGAGAATTCGTCTGAGGACTCACCTTTCATTTATTTTGATGGAGACCTTAAACAATACAGTGCATTAGTTGATCAATATCTGACTGTGATGGAATCCAGTACTTCTTGGAATCTTACTCCTAATAATTTTGTTAGATACCTGTTCTTGGCCTTTAGAGGTGAAGCTGTGGAGTGGGCAAATTCGCTTATAGAGTCCAATGATCCAGTGTTTCAGAACTTAATATCTTTCAGCCAAGCCGTAGTTAAAAAGGTTTACTCCAAATATACCTCACGTTGACTCCTCCGAACCATCTCCACTAGCCCAAGCATCAAGTAACCAACATGCTAAAGCTTCTAAAACCCATAAGGATAAAAGCTCTCCAAAGTCAATGTCCATGGATATGACAGTTGGGTATACATTCATGGGTGGTCCCCTGCTCTCGCCTGAATGTTTTTCAGAAGTGAAGAGTTCTCTTTCCTCTAGAAGTTCTTGACGCCCTCATAAGAAGACAAGGAATCATCGAAGACCTGGAAGTCTTCAGGTGGGGTTGCTATGATCTCTCAAAGCTTGAACTTTGTGACAATCCTTGAGTACCCTTGGGTGTCCGGAGTCCACCCAGAAAGGGGGGGTACTGTCACAAACCTACTTGTTTTGTTGCTCTGATCAGCAGCCTTCACACAGCTTGGATCATTGTAGTCTGCTCTCATGCTGTCAATCTCGGTGTGCGAGGCTGGGCTCAACCATTCACTGATTGCGCACCTGAGTAGAAGTCAGTTTGGGATGCAGTAAAAATCCCGACGGTCAAAATCCCGACAGGGTCAAAATTCCGAATGGGTCATAATACCGACAAGGACAAAATCCCAACATTTAAAATCCCGACAAGGACAAAATCCCGACATTTAAAATCCCGACAGGGTCAAAATACCGACATATAGAATGTACAGGTGAAACAGTCAACATGACTTTCCGTCCACAGGTCGCAAGGTCGACATGGGTTTTTTCACTGTTTTTTGACGCGACATGTGCCGACACGCGGTATTTCATGCCCTACCATCCACTAGGGTGAGGTGGGAGAATAAAATACTGTGCCGAGCGCAGCGAGGCACCGTGCCCGAAGCATTGCGAGTGAAGCGAGCTATGCGAGGGGCTGCGGTTCACTTCCAACTGTGTCCATATCGACTGTGCAAGCTCCTGCGACCAGTGATCATAAGGGGGCTAAAAACGGGAGCGTGCACCTGGAGATTTATCGCTGGTGTGCACTCCAATCACTGGCAATATGGTCGCCAACGACCATATTTCCAGCGATTTCAGCACCTATCGCCCCCGTGTGTACACAGCAATAGACTGCTGATAAGTTTGCAATCTATAAGGGAAAGATATTTTGATACATTAAGTTAACGGCTACATATTATATAGAAGACAGTATCTTGAGGCTTTTAACACCTTTAAACAAAACAAATTCCTTTTTAAATATATTTGTTTTGAATACTTGTCTTTTGACATCACTTTGTCCCTTTCATTTGTTGTGCAAGCAGCATCACATGTAGTCCAGTCATGTGGTAATCAGCAAGTTACTGTAGTGTGCTTGAGGTTACACTCAGGCTATTGAGCCTGAACAATGACTGAAAAAGGCACACAACTTTACATTATGTTTAGATGACTTTGTAATGTATAGATTTACTTTAAAGGGGCTTTTACCATGTAGTTTCCATAAAAGTGCATTGTAATTGTATTTATACATATCTGCTGATTCTGGTCATTGACAGACAGTGGTGGTGCTTGTAGGTTATCTTTTGGCCCCCCTTCTCCACCCCAACCCAAGTTCACAGTATGCAACATGACAACGGGTGACAAGGAGAGTTTGACAGGAACATTACAGAACTCCTACCTCTATATCAGTCTGTTACTACCCAGTTTTTTTTATCACTATTTCCAATTGCAACGGAATATGCTGCAATTCATAAGAAATTGTAAATAAAATAAAGTAAGATCAAAAGGGTCATTCCATGAAAATGTCCTTTTCATGTAACGTTTGTTACATGATGCTTGTTTGCATCACAATTAAAGCAGATCATGTACCACGCAAACAACATTTACTTTGCACAAAATAACCAAAACACATGCTCCAAAAAATATATTTCACATGATCTATTTAGTCAAAATATATTATTTGTTACCATGGAATGACCCAGGAACTGAATGTTTGAAATACCGTATTAAGTGTAACAGGCAAGAGAGCTGCATGAAAACGCAGGACTGCAGACCTGGAATTGGGCTCAATGCCGATATGTGTTACTCAGCTGGTCAGTTAACCAAGGAACTGTGACCACAGCTGCATGTTTGTACACACAGGCTGATATTTGCCAGGCCACCAGTGGGTGTATCAATCTATTTGTATAAGGCTACAGTATTACCATATATTTGCATCCAACTAATGGATACAGGATCGCCAGAGCCTGATTAAAGGCTCTAGCTGCCCTAGGCTAATACACATGTAGCTCCCATTGTAATGCTGCATTCATATTGCTCTTGTGCATGTAATGAAGGTTATACAACTGGCATGGATCAAATCGTTTTGGTGTGTGAAGGAGACTTTTGGATTTAGGCGGCCCAGCTGCCAGCTGGCACTGTAGCACAATGTACATAAAGTAATGTTCCATCAGTAAGTTACATTGGCACAGCCATTCCTCGGCAGTCACCTGCAACCCCCCCCCCCCCCCCCCCCCAGTCCTGACACCCTAAGCTGCAGCCTGATCAGCCTATTGGTTGATCAAGCACTCAGGATCACAGCTGTAAATACATTAGCTACCCATATCCCTTTTCATTAGCTACACATCTGGGTCCACGGGGTATATTAACCCCTTCAGTGGTGGGTTTTTCTGGGGCAGGAGTACCTAAATAGGACAGTTTTTTCCTGTCCCAGAAAAACCGTCCACTGATGGGGTAGATGAGTCCCGGTGCTCCCTTCACCTCTTGTGAACCCCCCCAGCCCCTCCAGCGGTCTTTAGCAGAGCTCCCCTGCTGCTGCCAATCATACAAGCACACTGACCGGCAGCAGGCGGCAGGCTCGGGGATGTTCGGGGCAGCTCGGGAGGACTCAGGTGCCCGAACCCCCGAGTGATCTCGAGTCCTCCGTGCCGAACATCCCCAAGCCTGCCGCCGTCTCTCCCGAAGTAATAACGGCAACAGGGGAGCTCCAGCGTACGATCGCCAGAGCGAAGGTGAGGGGGGGGGGGGTTACATCAGTGGAAGTGGGGAGGGAGCTGCCTGGTGGGGGTCGCTGGTGAGGTGATGCACCTGTGGTGCACACCGGCAGGCACCACTGGCGCACACCTGTAGATTTGTGGCATGGCCGGAAATTTTCCGGGACTGCCTGCTGCGGCACCGCAGCGTGGCCCGGACATTTTCCGGGACTACCACTGAAGGAGTTGATTAGGTTCTGTGTTTGCCTGAGGTGCAGGATGCCAGCTGATCTTGACAGTACTTTCCAAGGGGTTTGCCGGGCCCTCCTCTTACCACCAGAAACCACCCCCGACTGCACACATCACTCACCTTTCCTCTCCACATGAACGATGCAGGCATTTACAGGTCAGAATCCTCCCCCAACCCCAAGCACCATTCCACATGGATCTGCTCTGCAACATCCACGACTCACGATGGGTGAGTCGTGGATGGGTTTAGATTGATCAAATCTTGGAGAGAGATATAGTTAAAAATAAATCAGCTTCGAACTATGGATCTTAATCAGATTTCCATTTGCAATTGTAATTTTTTTTTAAGGAACTGTTAATTTTAGCAAGTGAAGCTATTGCCCATCCGAGCCACCGCAAACTCATTCAGAACTGTGTACACATTTTCCGACTATGCGCAAGAACGAAGAACATCAACTATAACTATAACCCTATGACTGCGCAGACTAGATATGACAGTAAAGAAGCTAGTACCATGTTTTTCTGTGTACATGATAGCAGCTGACTGCATACTCTGTACAAGCCCCAAAAACTGCAATGATATGCCTGCAGTTTTGCAGCCACTACTCCCTAACAGCCCTTTCCTGGCAATCACCCTACAATAAAAATCTCATTGCGAGCATGAGCACAAGGCACTTGCCCTGTGTGCAGTGTGAACATAAGCAAAATCGGACCCATCAGCGGCACATCGATGCGATCAACGCGATTTTACATAGGGAACAATGGGAAATGGGCCAATGTGCCCAATTTCTCATTGTATATGCCCCCTATTGCTTTTGAACTATGTTAAATGCCCCCCACATTGTTAACGCCACCCCACTATTTACGTGAACCCGAAGTGTGGTGAGCGGCGTCAGTACGCTTCCTCCGACCTTTTCATACCCCCACTATCCACGTCGGTGTGGAGTTGATTTTATAAAGTGTGGCGAGCGCAGCAAGCCACCGAGCCCGAAGCGTGGCGACGCGTATACCTCTGAAGTTATGCGCGTCCGTTTGCCACGCTTCGGGCTCGGTGGCTCGCTGCGCTCGCCACATTTTATAAAATCAACCCCACGCCGACATGGATAGTGGGGGTATGAAAAGGTTGAATACGCGTACCGACACCCCTTGCGGCCTCGCTGCGCTCGCCACGCTTCGGGTTGGCGTCAATAGTGGGGTGGCGTTAACAATGGGGGGCCATTTAAACCATGAGGGGGGGTTTGCTATTAAATTTGGGGTTTTGGTTTTTTTTACATTGGAAATAATGTAAAAATCGCGTCGATCACATCGCATGCGATTTGGTTGCATGGGATGCGATCAATGCAATTTTTTCACCCGCGATCAATACAATTAAAATCGCGGGCGCCGTGCTAGGAAACAAGTACCGCACATTCTAAAGAATATCTACATTCTCCTGACTCCCCCCCTCCCTGCAGCTCCCCAGAAGTCCCGAGGAGCTGCCCGGTGGCTTATGGGGGAATTAGATGCGACTTCACATAGTGTATGGGGGCCTTAACTCCCTTGTGGACTGATGTCCATGCACTGAATTATGCCATTTCCAGTTATACTGTACATATGCCTGAGCTCTTTCACATTCATTCACTCATTCACATTCACACTTTTATCAAATTCACAACACTCATTAACACTCCTAAAGGCTCATAGGGAGTATACTGAACACAACTACATGTTGTATTGCTACTTGCTGATGACAGCAGGATCCACCTTCTTTGGTCTATAAACAGGAATATATCTCCTGTATCATTACCAACTCTGTGAATTTCTCTGCCATCTGCACACCTTGGAAGGAATTCCACATCACATCTGCTCTATTGTGTTTTGGTATTTGATCTACAATTTCCTTCCCTTTTAGCAATCACTGTGTTCTGTTCATCTAACAGATTGCAAATTTGTATATCTGCACTCTCATCCAGATTTAAATGGTATTAGGTTTTTCATGGGCTATTCTGTTTCATAAGTGCTGTACCCCTCACCTCCTCTTCTGGTTCTTCAACCACCTCCCTGTTTTCAAAATGCAATTAAAAAAAAAGTATTTAAAGAAACACATGCAGTAATGCACATCATGTTGCTATGCAGTGGGTGCAAAAGCAAACCATGTAGGCCAGGCATTCCCAACCACGGTCCTCAAGGCACACCAACAGTGCAGGTTTTAGTGACATCCAGGCTTCAGCACAGATGGTTTAATCACAATAGTGTCCATTCACAACTAATGTGTGCGGCATGGCTCCCTGGCCGTGCAGGATTTCACCGTCCGGCAGGAGCCGGAGTGTGTGAAACCAGCCTAACTGTTGGTGTGCCTTGAGGACCGTGGTTGGGAATGCCTGATGTAGGCAGCAGGGTAAGTATTTCATGCTCTTATCACAGAAGATTCAGGTGCAAGCTAGAAAGGTATTGGCTTTGAGTGGTATATTTATTAAAGGTCAATTTCCAGGTTTACTATATTTTGAGGTAATCTGGTGGTGCATTTGACAATCGGGTATTTACTAAAGGCAATAATCCCCTCAAAATCACCTTTGGGAGAATGATCTTCATGTACTTTTACTTTTCTCAAACAATGGGAAACTATTCATCTCTCTTCTTTCTCCTTATTTAAAAACACCAATTACACTGACATGCATGTTACATAGACTGTATTTTACTACATAAAATGGACTGCTCCCCAGTGGCAGATCCAGAAGGGAAGGCATTCAGGCCAGTGCCCCTCCTGTCATTTTTTGTTAAATGGAGAGCAGCAGCAGCACCATACCTGATAGACGGTCACTAGGACCCGCCGCAGTTCAAACAGCCATTACTAGAGGTTCTGATCTGCATTCCACCTGTCCTTGCAGGTGAGTGCTGTATACAAGGGCTATCAAGCGCATTAAGGGGGTTATTCTGATTCACTCGGAAAGGCACAATCACTCTCTAATGGACAAAGCCATATGCACTGCAGTTGGGGCTGATGTAGGGTGTAGGGTCATCCATACGAAGATAATTCCTGAAGTCATCTGGGTTTTTCTCCAGTATCTCCTGTACCAATGGCATATGGGAGAAGATGTATTGCCGCAGAAGCCAGTCTCTGGTCCAGCAGCTGCGATTCTTGCTCCTCTTTTTTTTTTATAGACTGCAATGTTGTGGCCATAGCAGCAAGAATGCAAGCACAAACCTTTCTTTTCCTCAAGCTCATGATGAAAATGGTAGAAAACAAACAGAACGAATCTACATGTTCTCTGCACCGCCAGCACTGATGTAAAAAAGAAAATCACTTTTGTTTAGGTTCTGTGCTCACGCCTCTTTGTTTTGGTATGCCCTTAACCCAGCCCATTATGATAATTTTTGTTTATACATATATATAATGTGTCAATAGCCCAAATCGAGAGAGTGGGTACGGTGGTACAATCTTTTTCTTGCGTCTGTTTGGTCGGGAGTACATCGGACGTCGCAAGTAAAGTTGTACAGGTGTGTACTCGCGTATCGGCTGTTGTTTGTGGATGGTCCGACGCATCTACGGTCAGTCGAATGGTCGCAAGAAAACAGGGATTGTATAGATGTGTACCTAGCTTAAGATGTGAGTGGTCGACACTGAAAATATCGACACAAGGTTTTCATGGCTTTTGTGTCTCTGTCACTATCCCCTGCCTCCCCAGTCGCTTACTACCTGTCATTGTCCCCCTGTCACTATCCCCTGCCTCCCCAGTTGCTTACTACCTGTCATTGTCCCCCTGTCCACCCAGTCCCTTACTACCTCCGTCATTGTCCCCCCAGCCTCCACAGTCACTTACTACCTCTGTCATTGTCTCCCTGTTTTCCCAGCCTCCCCAGTCACTTACTACCTCTGTCATTGTCCCTTGCCTCCCTCCCCAGTCACTTACTAACTCTGTCACTATTCCCTGCATCCCCAGTCACTTACTACCTCTGTCATATTTACCTGGTCTCCCCAGTCACTTATTAACGACGTGACCCATTTACACCACCGCTGACCCGGGTGTGACCCGCCGATGACCCGAGTTTCTGCGGCGGTGTAAAAGGCGTATAAGAGACTTACTTGTACCATTTTTTCATGTAATACTGTATATTATCTTCTCTTTTTTCTTGAATTTTATTTATCGTATGGAATATACTAATGAAATTCATTATATGAATAGAACAGGGGGAAGAAATCCTATACTTATTGTGTAAAACTTCTTTACAAATAAGAACCCTCTTTTTTTAATGCAACTTTTTATATGTATTTTATTATTTATATTTTATGGCGATTTGGCCGCATTTTAATATGTATTATTTCTTCTATGTCCGAGAAAAAAAGAGGATCAAACATCTATGTATACCTCTACATTAAAAACATGCTGAAACATATCATGAGGAGAGATCCTGCAATCATGGGTACTTATGTAGTATCTGGGCGTCCGATTTTGTGATTGTATGCCTTACCTTAAGGCATACAATCAGATGCGATGCGATTCGATGCGATTTTGCATAGGATTCAATGTTAAGAAGGTCCTGTTCATTTCCCCACTATCCAAGTGGGCATAGAGTTGATTTTATATAGCGTGGCGAGCGCAGCGAGCCACCGAGCCCGAAGCGCGGCGAGCGGACGCATATTTCTTAAAAAGTATTCTGTGTCCGCTCGCCTCGCTACACTCGCCACAGGTTTATATCCAACTCCATGCCCACTTGGATAGTGGGGAAAGGAAAAGGACCCCTTTTTCCCATTGAATTCTATGTTAAAATGGACTCAGACCATTTTAACATTGAATCCTATGGAAAAATCTTGACCATCGCATCGCATACGATTTGGTCGCATGCGATGCGATCCGATTTCTAAATCGGACGCCCAGATACTACATAAGTACCCAATCATGCTATGTAGAAACGGGTTACCATGACGACCAGTGGACGCTGTGGGAAAGAACTAAGAGAAGGAGTTCCAGCCACCTGACCGGAAGTCATATACGGTAACCAAAGATGCTGCAGGGATGCAATATTGAATGACAGCACGGCAGCAGGAAAGGGCAGGACGGAGGCGCGTACGAACGCTCAGATTGGATTGGCTACAGCTGAAGATAGAAGGGGTATTTAAACCCCACAGTGTACACGATATAGCACCTTGAAAAAGAGCCCTGCCGGGATTAAAACACGTTGGTGCCACTGGGGAGGAGAGACCTGCAGAGGGAGACATTGTTACTTGCCAGAGTTGGAGCCTTTTCCCTGGGACTGAATCCGGACAGACCTTGGAACTTTGGGGGTTATTCTAGTTCACTCTCAGAGGCAAATTCCTTTTCAAATGGACAAAACCATATGCACTGCTGGTGGGGCAGATGTAACTTGTACAGAGAGAATTAGATTTGGGTTGGGGTTTACTTCAAAGTGAGATCTATATTGCAGTGTAAAAATAAAGCAGCCAGTATTTACCCTGCACATAAACAAAATAACTCACCCAAATCTAACTCTCTCTGCACATGTTACATCTGCCCCACCTGCAGTGCATATGGTTTTGTCCATTTGAGAAGGAATTTGCCTCTGAGAGTGAATCAGAATAAGGGCCTTTGTTTAACATCCACATCAAATATGAGAATCTCTACACAAAAGAATTCTCATATAACTTGTCTTACCTTTTGCAGCACTCTTGACGGGGGGGGGGGGGGGGGGGGGGTGTCAATTCTTTTATATTTTATAATTCCTATTGCTTGTAATAAAGGGGATGTAATTTGCACTATGGCCCTTATTCTGATTGAGTCGGATGGCTCCAAGTGCGGACGGACAGCCGATGGTTGGTGTTTGCGCATGTGCAGAGGTGTATCTGCGCATGTGCGAACGCCTCACACGTACGAACACGGCATGAGGTCCATGCAGAAAATGGTTGGTGACCATTGGAGGATGGTGGAGGTTCCCACAGATGGAGGAGGTGTTCACATGAAACATCCACTCGCGGTCCGTTCGGTCGGCGTTTTACCGCATTCGGACAGTGTGAGCGATCCGTGTGATAGGCAGGGCTAAAAACACTCGGTTCCTGTCCGAAATACGCATCCGTCCGATTCAACTAGAATAAGGGCCAATATGCATTTTCTTCTCTGTGATTTCTCCTTATACCCACCCCTGGGAGTCTGGAATAAAGGAACGCTGGATAAACGTAAGAAAGTGGACATTTATTTGTCTGAGACAAACGAATTGGAGAGGAGAATCAATACCTCCAATTATGGGAGGTACAGTCCCTCTATACTCTCTACCCTTTACCACCCTGCCAACATATCATCCTATTGGTGTGTTTTGAAATAACGGGTGCACCGGAGAAGAGGATTGGTACACCTTATTAAGGGACGTACATTCACTTTACACCTGTATTTGGGGCGCCAAAGGGAATATCTCTCACATCCTTTATATCCATTATGTTCTCTGAAGGTGTGGAGAAACCCTGAGAGAGATACGACCATTGGCAGCCTATACAAGAATAGGGAGGGGCACACACTCTTTTCTTGTAGAAAGACACTGTAGTTGATGTATTCTTTTAGGCATTCTCAGCCATGCACAGTGGCGACAGGGTGTTGTTTACCTGCTCGCTGGTCTTCGAATACTCAGAGCCCAACAAACAGGTCTGAATCGGCCCAATGGCTTTGGGGTAGCCAGCACCGTGTGGGCCCAGGGTCCCTGCATATACTGTACCATTTGCTTTTGGAGTCTGCGTGGAATCTGCTAAAAATGGCCCTCTAAATATGGCCACTACCTTGGGGCAGACTGGAGCTCTAGCGACTGTCAGGGAAGCGCAGTGCGTATAGCGTTGCCTGGAAGTACAGGATTCTGGGAACGCTTGTGCGCCTGCAAGCATGAAGCCTTGGCAACAAGGAACAAACCCCTGGTAATAAGAATGTAGGTAAACAAAAATATATAATGAATGATGTATGGGGAAAGAAAGCATGAATATATGGGGGGGGGGGGGGGTCAATTTAATGTGTGTTTTACAAGTAGAAATAACTAAAGGGGAAAGTTTACAAACAAATGCTGTGATTCCTTTTTCTATCCCCCGCCTGCTGCTGTCTCTCCCCGGTGACTTCCCTCTGTTCTATCATGTACTATATGCAGTCTGTCTCTACTGGAGTCTTGTTTCCTCTTTCTCTCTTCCATGCTGGCTCTCCCATCCCACCAGGATACTTCCCCTCCCCCACACATGAGTCCCGCCCCTCCCACACACACCAACATACACTCACATACACACACACACTCGTGGTTTTCATCTCCCATGCTGTGTGGCACGGCGGCGGTCACTCACTTACAGCTACAACGTGCGGCGTGTACACACCACGGCGCTGCTCTCTGACCATGGCAACAAGAGGGACTTTGGGACGCTCTGAATGAGAAGAGTGAGAGCCTGGGATACTGCCACCCGGTACATACACGATGCCCATGCCCTGGCAGCAACAGCAGCACAGACCAAGCGCACATAAGTAACGAGCAGCAGCGGCGCTCAGAGAGGAGCTGCAGCTGCACCAGGGACTGACCTGAGGCAGGGACGGCTCCTAGTGCAGGAGGTTACCAGCACGCACTTAGCACATGTGAGTATCTCCTGGATGATGGGGACTGATGCACGGAGCGGTGTCCTCCCTATCCCCCGCTGTGTCTCTGCCTACACATGCGCCTGCCCTGGGCAGAAGTGTGGGAGAGATGTACTATGCGTCGGAAACAGATATTGACCAACCAACCGACCCCCAACTGTCATTTTACTGGCTGTTCTACAAATTACAAGAGCTGGTTTCATATACGCTTAGCCTGTATCCAATGCATAGTACATCTACCCCACAGTGAGTTTTCTGTGCCACACTGCTTGTACTGTATCTGTCTCCACGCTGCATGACTGGCCTGCCGGGGGATGCTGTGCTTGCACTAGTTTTCTTTTGCTCATACATCATTGAAATGCACATGTCTTTCAGATACTATAATTTTCAACTCAAGTACTTCTAACAGGTCATGTTTTCAAGATCTTGATCTGTGGGAAAATCACAGTCCCAGCAAAGTCTATGAAATCGCCACTGCGTGATTAAATCCTAAAAACATGTTAGATATACTTGAGAACTACAGTCAAAACACCCACCATAGTATGTTTATGTATATATGTTGTGTGTGTGTGTGTTTTTTTTTTTTTACACCACTGGTGTTCTATAACCTAAACCGCAGATGGTGTGCACACATTTGTGTGATATATTGCAGGAAGTGCCTGTCAACTCAACACAATGTTATATTAATCATTGTTTATTTCCGAAGTGAATTAAAGAATTCCGCTGCAATGTGATAACCTCCGTATCCTACATGTACCCTTGGGGGTGCACACCGTTAAATACCAATATTGCCACATAGGTTTCACTGCTTGATAAATGGATCCCACAGTTATTTACCTGTATCCATATACACACACACACATATATATATATATATATATATATATATATATATATATATATATATATATATATATATATATAGTTCGTAAAAAAAAAAAAAAATTAGAAACATTGCTGTTGTAACCAGACGCTTTAATTTAGTATCTTCAGGATTACATTTAATACAGCCAACTGTTCATGTTGGATGATTTGTATGGGGAAGACAGAATATTCTGAAAAGAACGTGTGTTTCTATATTGATGTGCTCTGTTTGGAGCAGTGCTGTTCATTGTCACACAATCGGTGTGCAATAGATCCTCCACCTAGTACCTGTCCATCCTTGTATAGTTGATCATTATAAACCTATGCAATGTATTTGTTTTTAATGTTTGATAAAACAAAATGACATTTTTGCTACGTTGAAAGTCTTGGATGGGGTCACTATTGAGTTGTTGGTTATATATGTTGCACACAACAATAAACCTCTTCCATCCCCAGATGCTGACGTTATACTGCAAAGGCTCCTCTATGGTGCAGTCCATGCTGAGGTAGCCTGAGGGAAATAGTTCTGAAGATGGCTGGGCATTCCCTTACGGATCAGGGAAGGGAAGTACTCCTGAATGTGGAAGGCCATGCCATTGTGTTAGTGAGAGGAGTAGTTCTCCTGAAGATTATGGGGTATGCTTTTGGTTATTAGATTGGGGCAGGTCTCAAGTTGGTTGAGCAGGATTGGTGATCATTTTTTATATATTGTGTGTTTTAATAGTAAAAATCATTAGGTTAGGTCCATACACACTGGCCGATTATGCCCAGTGTGTATGGTGCTCGATGATGGGGAAAATAGCTGTGCTGAAAAACGCTCAGTACATACACACTGGGGAGACAGACAGAAAAATCTTTGCATCTACTGTCTAAAAATATTGGACACTTAGGTCAGTATCCATTTGTTTCTTTGTACCTGATCTCCCTTCTAAGGTGACCATAGATAACTGAGTGATATTCAATTGATTATTATTAATTTTTTTTTAAGTACAGTATATCGTGCTCATGGTGTGATTTAACCACACATATTGACCAAACCTGACCAAACTAATTTAAGGGAAACATATATATTTCATTGTAGAGTAGTTTTTCTTTAGAAAACAAATGTAGATTTGCAGATTTGAAAGAATTAAAAGGACAAAAAGGGAATTTTTCATACTTACTAAAGAATTATATAAAGATTGGCAATACTGTTTTTTTTTTTTTATTGTTTAGTGCTCACTGTTTTTCTTATGACTTCCCTTGACTTGATTACATTTTTGTTTTGATTGGAAACTGTCATGGGATCCAACCTTAACTCCTGAGGGCATCACAGCTATCCAGACGTGAAGGTGTGCCAGCAGACCTTTTGTGCGTACTGTATGTGTGCAATTAAACTTGCTCTGGTATATCCCTGTTTATATTGCTTTCTACCGCTTTCATCGCGGGCCTTTTCTATTTCTGGCTCAGATAATTGATATTTAGAAGATGACCCTGTCGACTGAGGATCTGGTTATTAGGTCGACCGTATTAAGGTAAACCACTGCTGGTCAACAGGCCTTAGGTCAAAACCTATGTCGACATTGCTAAGCTCGACAGGGTTGGGAGGTCGACAGTCAAAAGCTCGACATGGGTTTTTCAGGTTGTGTTTTTTTGAGCTGACAGGAGGTACTTAATGCCCTACCATCCACTAAGGCATGGAGGGAGAAAATAATAATTTGCCAAGCGCAGCAAGGCACCGTGCCTGAAGCATGGTGAGCGCAGCGGTACACTTTGACGACATTCGGGACAATAATCGTGGAGAACTTATGTCAAACTTTTGACTGTCGACCTTGCCATGGCTGACCTAATGCTTGTCGGCCTTCCAACCTTGTTGACCTTAGCCATGCCAACCTATTTCAGGTGGCGACTTATGACCTGTCGATCTTCAGTGGTCGACCCAATGACCCGTATCCGTTGACGGTACCAACCAAAACCTTGTAATATATTATGGCTTAAATACTGGCTTGGTCCCTTTTCCTCTTTTAGTTATGACACGCCTTGTTTCTGTTTTATGCAAGAGCTTACATTATGGGGGGTATTCAATCTCCAGCGAGCATCTCCCGTCTGGGAAATGCCCGCCGGGCCCTATTCAATGCTGTCTTCCCCGACAGGGTATCTTGGCAGAACGAGCCCGACATCACAAGCTGTCTGTTCTGCCGAGAACGGCCGGGAAGTGACGAGCTTCCGGCTGCAGCTCGCCTCTTCCCGGCTGCAACTTGCGGCCACGCCCCCTTCCCGCTCCCAGGCAGGCGGGACATTGAATCCCACCTGCATGTTCTTGGTCGAGCTGACCAAGAACAGGACTGGGTCACGGCCATTGAGCAAGCTCGACGGCCGTGACCCTCACATTAAATACCCCCCTATGTGTACTGGATGATCCCACTCTAAAATATTTCTATTTACTCTACCTAATAAATGAATAATTGTGGCATGTTAAATCTGCTGCTTCTTGGTATTTTTTTTTTTTATATTGGTGCAGTGTCAGGCTAAATTGGCTGCTTTGTGATCAGTGTTGGACAATGAAGACAGTCATAAGAAGCTTGGCAATTATAATCCTGTTATTCACATACTTGACGGATTTCCTGAACATGTAACATCTGCTTATATGCTGAAAATCACATAATTGTTTCAGTCCTAAAAGTGGCCGAGCTATGAAGAAATGATTACACTGGTAAAACATCTTGCACATGGAATGCAAGCTTATCTCCCACACACAAGATCTGCTCTCTACTGATAAACCCTTTTTAGAGTAAAGTGAGTTATGGCAGACTGTTCATGAGTCTTATTAAATACTTCTTAATATGCAAAAAAAAACCTGGTGTTTAGATTTTGTTATATTAATATAGAAAATACTTTAAATGCAAGTTTTTTTAGTGGTGATGTTGTGCCAAAGGTTTTTCTCAATGAATATGCTATTTTTTTTCCAACATGATTTTAGTTTATAATTTGTCTTACAGGGAAAGGGATTTGGCCCACAAGGAGAACTGGACAACAGTACCTATTTGTCTCTGTAATGGCTGGGAAAAGGCAAACCAATACCTTGGATCACATGATGTTCAACAAAGTGTCGAGGGTGGAGGTGGTACCACAATATTCTACGACATGTCCTGGGAAGACTTCCACTAAGGATCAACAGACTTGCAGGAACTTTCATACATACCCCCTGCCTGGCACCGAGGGACACCCACCTTCCAGTCATTCGAGTTCTGCTACAGCCTATAAACAGTATGCCGCTAATACTTTCAACCAGCATTTGCAGACTAATGGAGTTTCTGAAAAATGTCAAAGACCAGAAGTTGAGATGTTTCACAATCCCTTACAAATATCAAATAATGTGAATAACCACTTCTCAATTCACCAAAACCACCCAATTCCTAGTTACCATATGTCTCCCCCTCGTTCATGCCCTCCAATTGTCATGCCACGACCTGTGTATAGAAGCACTAGTGGTTTCATGGATGCAGGATATGGAACTATGGGTGTCTGTGTAGGATCACAGCCGCTATGCCCACCTGCTAGTATAGATTGGAGGTCTTCAACAGGGTATAGCTATCCATCTTCTCATTCATATGCATCTGGTGTAAATAAACCTTTTTTCACATCTATTGACTGCCCCGAGGTAGCTAACTGTCCATCGTCTCTCCATCGGGGCTTGCAGGAACAAAGTCTTGTTCACAAACACAGAGTTGATATGAGTCTTGCAGTGGGTGTTTCTCCAACAAAGGAAGATATTTATACAGACAACGGACACTCTTTTAATCCATCTAATGTTCCGCTGCTCTATACTGAAGGCACCACACCTCTAGTGAGACAGAGAAATTCAGCCTTTACAATGCCTTCTCATCAACACCAGAGCTACAAGCCTGATAGCCTGAATAATACAATGGGGCAGTTGTACTCAAAAAATAATTACAGTGACAGGATTGATGGCATCAACCAAAAATCCTTTCCATGCAATATGGACATTGGATCATCTCCCCACAGAATAAGGGGTGCTGCCATCTATCCAAGCAGGGTGCAAAACATGCACTCTGAGTATGTGAATACAGAGCCAAAAGTGAGGAGATCTTACACGGATGGTAGTTTACAAAAAAATGATATTTGGGTGGAGACGGATGGGCAAATTGGGACAGTTAAAACCAATACAGAGCTACAATACTCAGCCCAAAGGGATAAGGATTTGTGGGAGGTGTCTAATACGATGAACAGAGAAGTATTTGCCAGCTCCACCAGAAGAGATAGCGACAGGCTATTGGATACAACCCACAATTGTTTGAAGGAGAGGTCCATTTATGGGGGCCAGTTTGAAGAGCAAAGTGCCTATATTAGGTTCCTACAGAAAAATAGCAGTTCCAGTATAATGCCAGATGTGTCAATTAATAGTATGATGGCAAATCGGCTTACTAGAGAAAGCTCAATTACTTCAAAGATGTCTGCATTGCACAATGCATTAATTTCCTTTAAAGGCAATGAAATTACAAATTTGAAATCAATAGGACAGACAAGCATCGCTCCAAACAATAGAACAAATCTGAATGTACAATCTACAATTCCTATGCCTGGAGATGCCAGCCAATATCGGAAAAGTGATGGCGGTATGGAAATCAGACCACCCAGATTGATAGATCGAAATGGTGATCTCTCAGTTACTAATATGTTGGACAATGGTGCGCCAACATCCCCCTCTTTGCCACGTAATAAGGATATAGCTGTTGATGGACAAATATCTCTCCCTGTACCAGTGAATAAAGATGTGGTTGTTGTTGGAGCAAAATCACCGCCTGTGCCAGTGAATAAGGATGTGGATGTTGAGGGACCAAAATCCCCACCAATGCCAATAATTAATGATGTGTTTAGCCTTGCCCCATATTGTGCTTACTTAGAAGGAAAAACCAGTAATTTTCCTATGCATCAAGATTGGGATTTGAAAAACAAACTTTCTCCCTCTCTTCAGTCACAGGAGTCCCTTCCTCCCGATAGTACTGAGAAAGTTGAAAGAGAACGTACTCAATCAGGAAATGTTACTAAGGGGAATCATGACGAGTGTACTCATTCTGTAAAGGATCAACAGTCAAAGAGAGATGGAGAACCGCAAGGCGTCTCCAGCCAAGTAACAGATGGTGAAACAGTGGTTCTTGACCTGAGTTTGAAAAAGTCAAATGAAACAAGTACTCCTCCTCATGACAAGAAAAAAATGCCCTACCCTGGTAAGGAGACCTTGCCCACTCTTGTAATTGATGAGTGCCCAACTATACCATCTCGGACAATGTTTAATGAAAAGCGCAGAGAGATCTACAGGCCTAAAGTCCCCAGAAAAATTTCACCCAGAAACCCAGATACCCATCCCTGCCACCTTCAAGACAGTTGTCCAATCCAATCTTCCAATACATCTCAGACTGCCATGTGCCTGCCCCAGCAACTTCAGAAGACCTGCTCATTTCAATCTTCTGGTAGCCTTCATAAGTACCAGTCGGAAGCCACGGACAGCTTGCCTCAGCACCTTATGGAAAGTTTCCAATTACAGGCCAATGAGCGTAACCAATTTCAGAAGGACTGTTTCTATCAGCCATCCAAGAGTATGCTCCACCAACTTCAGGAGAACTACTCCTCTAAGGCCCCCAAGAGTATAAGTCCCAAAATACAAGAATATGCTTCCCCAATTCTGGAGAACTACCATTCTCAGGCTCCCAAAAGTTTGAATCCACAAATTCAGAAGAGCATGCCATGCCAAATTCAGGAGGACTACGCTCAGGCCTCAAAGAATATGAATAGCCAAATTCAGGAGAACTACCGGTATTCCTCTCATGCCCCCAAAACCATACCCAGCCAACTTCAGGAGAATTATCACTCTCCGTCTGCCAAAAACATCCCCCACAAACTTCTGGGAGATAACACATCTCGGGCTATGGAGGGACTATCTCACCAACTTCAGGAAAATAATCCATCATGGACAAAAGAGAACATGACTAACCATGATCAATCAAGATGCATGTCTCGGGTATCAACAGCTTTACCAATAACCACCTCTCCTCAACTCTCAAATAATATATCAGTCTTTGTGAACAACATGCAGACTTCAATCACCTTTTTGCCCCAAAATGTTATGTTTAAAATACATTCCCCCCAACAACATCATTCCATAGATTCCTCAAAATGCAGACCCAGAAGATTGCTCAGTACAAGCAGTTCCATTACTTCACCTTCAGAGTCAGATAATGAGGCCAATGGTTTCCATAGTTCGAAATCATTCATGTTCAGAAAGTACAAAATGATGAAATTTTCCTCATCTGCAGGAGAGACTCTTGGTGTTATCAGTGACTCTTCTTCACGTGACTTGCCCAGTCCATTTTCTCTACCATCGGATACAGTACAGTCTCTACCTCCTAGTGCTCCTGAATCTTCTCCAACTCTTGGGGAATCGAACGTGTCTTTGGCAAGTGGTGGTGAGCTTTCCCTTAATGGCTCTCGACAGCAGTTCTCTGAACTTCACCAATCGGTTCGTGTAGCTATCACAAGATCAATTGATATATCTCCATCAACCCTTCTAGACGACTGGGTGGCAAAAACAAAGGAGGAAGAGAAAACCAAGCCACCAGTAAAAAACAAGAATGGTTCTAGATCATTTGACCATAATGCAGACTCTCCAAGCCATGAGATATGGCTTGCATTTGAGGGGGTTCGTTTACTTCTTCACCAGCTCTTGTCCCAGTTGGAAACTTTCATGTTCACTCGGAGCTGCCCTTTTCCGCATGTTATAAGGGCAGGGGCAATCTTTATTCCTATTTACTTGGTGAAGGAAGTCCTGTTTCCAGAATTGTTGGGCCCATCTGTAGATCGAATTTTGCAAAAGCACAAAGTAGAACTTCGACCCACTACTCTGTCTGAGGAAAAACTTCTCAGGGAGACAGAATTAAAAGTCTGCCCCTCTCGCATGTTAAAACTACTTGCACTTAAACAGTTGCCTGATATGTATCCAGACTTACTAAACCTTTTTTGTGGACATTCTATGCAGCAGCAACTTGGTGAGTACATTTTTGCTTTGATTTACATCCTCTAATTGTTTAAAGTGGAACAATCATCCATATTTGAAAACTGTGGGGGCGATTCAGATTGGTTTGCAAAGCACATTTGGTTTGCTAATGGACAAAGCCATGTGCACTGCAGGTGTAGCTGATGTAACGTGCAGAGAGTAAGATTTGGGTAGGGTGTGTACATCAAACTATCTATATTGCAGTGTAAAAATAAAGCGGCCAGTATTTACCCTGCACAGAAACAAAATAACTCGCCCAAATCTAACCCTGTTACATTTGCCACACCTGCAGTATACATGGTTTTGTCCATTAGCAAACCAAATGTGCTCTGCAAACTAACCTGGATAATCTATATACAGATAATGCATGGTCTGCACTTAAGGAGCAGCAATACGGGTATTGTTTTACAATGTGTCACCCAACATATACAGAAAAAAACAAACAGAATCCATATAGCGCTCATTAAATAAACAAACAATAGAGATATATACATCTGAGTGTGGTCCAATATGGTGGTCCCAAATAGTCTTTCTTTATCTCTTTTTGGTGGTGCTGAACCTGAGGAGATTTATTGGCTCTGTTGTGAGCCATTTGGGCTCTTTTTATAAGGGTCCTGGGTTTGGATGGTTGAAGAGGGTAGGGTCACCATTAATTAGGCCCAGTTCAGTCCTGTTAGCCTCACAGAAGGCTAATCAATACCTCTAGCTGTGGGGGTTTTATAAAAGGCTGCCAGACTGGGAGTTAGAGGTCTCTGCCTGGGGCAAAGAGACACTATGCAGTTCTCTATGTGGAGACAAACTGATACCTTTAGGACAGGCACGTCCAAATTATGGCCCTCCAGCTGTTGTGAAACTACAAATCCCATCATGCCTTGCCACAGTTTTGCTATTACGGAATGCTAAAACTATTGCAAGGATGTAAAGCGCAACGGACCTGCTGCGCTATATAAGAAACTGTTAATAAATAAATAACTAAGGAATGCTGGGATGTGTAGTTTCACAACAGCTGGAGTAATACTCCTTTCACACCAGCCTATTTTCCCAGGTTGGCCCCGGGAACGACCTAGGGCTAACGCTGGTGTGAAAGGGTCCAGGCCAAAATCCCGAGACCAATGTCCTGGGATTTCAACCATGCTAGCTAGGACCAGCCCGGGATACAGGCCGGTGCAAAAGGTACTTATTCAGGTTCCTGGCCGCAGTGCTGGAAGCAAGCATCGCATGCACGCAGCCGCTGGGGAAGCCGACCGGTCTCTTCCTTCCTGTTGATGGACGTGCTGCTGGCCCGTTCCCGCCTGTCCTTTTTGGTGACCCATCGCCCCACTGCATTGTGGAATTGGGGATTGGAAGAGGCAATACAATGTCCGGCGGGGAGTGCTGTCCTTGAACAGCAGCTGTGAGCTTCCAGGAGGTACAGTACACAGCTCCTGGTCACAGCGCCCACTACCTACCTCACACCAGAAAATGCAGGGACTAGGCTGGTGTGAAAGAGGCCAACCCGGGAATGTCCCTGCATGATCCTGGAACTGAATTCCCGGGTAAGTCCCTTCATTTTCTTGTGTGAAAGGTATAACTGGTATGCTTCTGCTATTGTTTTCTAGTGAATTAGATTATCCTGTGTGTAGTTAGAGCCAGACGGCAAGGATTTGTTTCTGTGTTTGATTCACTAATATAACTGTTTGAGGCAATTTGCATCAAAGTATTGGACCTGTTTGTGACCTCTCAGTTGCTGCACCTTACCTTCTACCCCAGGAGAGGGTACCTGTCAACTATTTTTTAACTATATATTCGAACTCCCACTTCCCAGAATGGAAAAGATATTTAGTACCGTAAGGGGCACTCGTGACCGTAATAACTCACGGCAACAGCATAAATAAGACCCAGACTGTGTATCGACATTTTGGGCTATGATGCCATTTATTTGAGCGCTCTCTCTCTCGTGCGCTCTCTCTCTCGTGCGCTCTCTCTCTCGTGCGCTCTCTCTCTCGTGCGCTCTCTCTCGTGCGCTCTCTCTCGTGCGCTCTCTCTCGTGCGCGCTCTCTCTCGTGCGCGCTCTCTCTCGTGCGCTCTCTCTCGTGCGCTCTCTCTCGTGCGCTCTCTCTCGTGCGCTCTCTCTCGTGCGCTCTCTCTCGTGCGCGCTCTCTCGCGCGCGCTCTCTCTCGCGCGCTCTCTCTCGCGCGCTCTCTCTCTCGTGCGCGCTCTCTCTCGTGCGCTCTCTCTCTCGTGCGCTCTCTCTCGTGCGCTCTCTCTCGTGCGCTCTCTCTCGTGCGCTCTCTCTCGTGCGCTCTCTCTCGTGCGCTCTCTCTCGTGCGCTCTCTCTCGTGCGCTCTCTCTCGTGCGCTCTCTCTCGTGCGCTCTCTCTCGTGCGCTCTCTCTCGCGCGCGCTCTCTCTCGCTCTCGCTCTCTCGCGTGTGTATAAATATATAGAGAGATAGATGAAAAGGGCACTCACCAATTTTTGTAAAATCTCAAAGACGTTTTATTTATCAGGGAAACTGACATACCAACATCGACGTAACGCGAGACAAAATTATCTCTCGGTTTATTTTGTGCCAACCTGCCCCCCTCAGCCATTTCGGACCTCTGTCGACCATTACAAACTTTGTCGTAAACTAAGACTGAGGGAGTTTTTCAATAATAAAGATAACTCTCCGGATAGTCCTTTATTCAAACTACCAAGTATGTTTGATCCACCCAGCTCTAATCCAAGCATAAAGACGTTTTTAAGGATTACGGACTGCTCTAAAGAGCCCGACATCCCTAAATAGAAATCTCATAACCTCCAACCTTTGGAATGTGAAGTTCTTGATGGCCGACGAGTCTCTGGTCTTCCGTCAGGCAGACAAAGGAGGGGCGTTGGTCATCCAGGATTGGGCCGATTATGATAGGGAGATTACACGACAATTAAATGATACATTGGTTCACCACATCCTCCTGGGGGGATCCAGGTGTGAGGATTAAGAATGAGGTTGATCGATCTTTGGACTTTGCCTTGTTGGCAGGTTGGATAGATAGAAATGGTTGAGCCTGGCTCCACATGCTCCACAATGGCAGCCAATAAAGTGGGGGCGTCCCGGGTGTCCACTTTTGTGGCGAAGCACTGCCCAGTCTCTCGGCAGATGCCCCCAAACACCCACTGTTGGGGTAGCACACGGCCGACATGGGACTTCCGGCGGACAAACAGTGTCTCGTCGACCTCCACAATTTTGTCAGGCCCACCGATGCGCCGCTGGGGCTGAGCCATCAGGTCCATGAGACAGGCCTCCCTCATGTACTTGTTATATAGTACGGTGGTTTTGGGGGAGATGCCAAGGTGCCGCTCACAGTAGTCGCCGCTGGTCAACTCCTCGGCCCAGTTGAAGATGAAGCGGATGATATTTACATATGACATCCGGCAGCCGGGAATGAAGAGCCCCGCACGGAGACTGATCTTCTGGCGGCAGACTCTCACGTGGCAGCGCCAGTTCCCCTCCTTCTTGCTGAGCTTCATGGGATGCCCATTGCCACAAGTAGCTTCCTTGGGCAACAGGTTATGCTCCTGGAGGAATCTGATAGCCTCTGCCTCCGTCTGAGGCAAGGAGTACATGGACACTCCAGACCCAGATGCCATGGCCATCGCAGGAACAGCAGCAGAATCAGCAACAGGCAGGATTAGCAGCAGGCCCTCAATCAGCAGCAAAGACAGAAGCAGGGTCTCTGGAATCACTCTGAGTCAGCAGCAGAATCAACAGCAGGGACAGCAGCAGAGTGTCAGCAATCAGTAATAATCAGGTCAAAACGCAGAAATCTCTAAAGCACAGCTCCTCTCTCTCACCAGCCAAAACAACCCACAAAATGTTGTTGAAAATGAAGGGCTTTTATACTGTGAGAGGGGGTCAGTGTCAGACAAGGGGGATGTATCCTTTGGTGTTATTGACCAATAAACATGTGTCACTATGCAGACACAGGGGGTCGGCCTCAGACAGTGTCAGACAAGGGGGATGTATCATTTGGTGTTATTGACCAATAAAGATGTGTCACTATGCAGACACAGAGGGTCGGCCTCAGACCCTTTGTAATTGACCTATAAAGATGTGTCACTATGCAGACACAGGGTGTTGATGTCAGACAGGGTCATGTAGTGTGTTGTGTACAGTATTTAGTGTAAACATCAGTAAGGAGACTGTGTTTATGAAACTAGGCAGACTAAGGGCCATTCCAACCTATTGCAGATGTTACTATGCAGATGTAGGCCCATTCCAGCCTATTACAGATGTGAGTGTGAGCGGGAAATCGCTAAATCGCGGTCATCTTGGGCACCCAAATAACACCCGCGATGCCTCAATCACCGCGATTTGACATGGGGACGATGAAAAATGTGAGGAATCAATGCCATCGCGGGCATCGCGGGCATCTTGTACACCCAAATAACACCCGCGATGCCTCAATCACCGCGATTTGACATGGGGACGATGAAAAAGTTGAGGCATCGCGGCCATCGCGTTAATCGTGGCTGGCCAAAAACACCCGCGATGCCTCAATCACCGCGATGCTCGTGATTTTCGGCACGTCAATCGCGATGACCATCGTGGGCGCCCATCTAGGTAAAGAGTACCGAATTATTTTCTGTGCAAAGAAAAATATTTTTTACAAGCTACTGGCATGGCTATGGGGTCCAATTTGGCCCCAGCCTATGCCAATTTGTATATGGCCAAATATGAGAATCAATATATCTTCCCTACATATGATGCACACATCTTCTATTATCGAAGATATATAGACAATGTGTTCCTGATTAGGCTGGGCACTGAGCAGGAGCTAGAGGACATGATTTTTGCACAACCTGAAGACACCCATTCACTTCACGTTTTTTTTTTCTTTTAGTTGTGGTAATATAATTTTTTGGGATGTGACATTATTTCGCAATGGACCAGGGCCCTTATTCTGGTTGGTGCGGCCAGAGCCGCACACGGGGCTCCGGCCGCACAAACCAATCCCCGCCCACCCTACGGATCGCCACGGCCGTCCGTACACGGACGGCTGGCGATCCGCATTAAAATGGTGGAGGCTACGCCTCCACCATGGTGGGAGCTGCCCCCTGCATTCGATGGTCGTCGACCATCGAAGGCAGGTCCGCACGCCGCGGCAGCTCCCGCAAGCTAAGACCACACGGACAATCGTCCGTGTGGTAGCTTGTATGGGGGCTGAAAGCTGACATCCGGCGACGTCAGCTTTCCGCCCCCATGAGTGGCGTCATGCCCTCATTACCATGCATACGCCCCGCGTTTGCATGGGAACGCCCATGAAACGCGGGGCGTACACATAGGGAAATGAGGGCATGATGCCTCTCACGCCCCTATCCGCCCCCTTTGCGGCGGACGAAATCCGTCTGCGGCGAAGGGGGCTGCACATGCGCAGATTCACCTCTGCGCATGTGCAGACCAAAAACATCGGCGGTACGGCCGCACGCGGGCCGTACCGTTCCGATCTGAATAAGGGCCCAGGTCTAGGTTCGAGATTGTTGCGTAAAGACACTGACCGAAATCAGTTACTTCATGCAACAAGTCACCACCCTCCGCACCTAAAAGAAAACCTTCCAGTATCACAATTCTTGAGGGTACTGAGAAATAACACTTCGGCTATTACCACTGATGAACAACTATTGGAGATGCATGCCAGATTTCTGGAAAGAGGCTATTCTAACTCTACTCTCTCAATATGCCTGTCTAAAGCTAAACAAAGATTTACCGCAAGTCCAGTAGAGTCTTCTGTTGTTGATTCATGTCCAAGACTGATCTATACCAACACCTTGACACAGATACCTACAAAAGAAAGCAGAGACTGACCAAACATTGGCCGATTATCTTGACAGACCAGGCATTTGCTGACATTTAAGCCTATACCACCAATGTATGCTTATAGACGTGGACGTAATCTCAAAGATCTAATTGGTTACCACCACCAGAAAAACGGGTGTTACAGATATAGTGACTGCACAACGTGCAGGTCACTCAATACTGCTTCCTCATTTACCCACACCCACAGTGGAAGAAGGATCCAGATTAAGCATTGCTTACATTGTAGCATGGACTATGTTATTTACATCCTCATATGCCCATGCAGCCTTTATTATGTAGGTCTGACTAAGAGAAGTTTTCGAGAGAGAATGACCTCAACAGACCTCAATAAGGGCAGCACTACAAACCAAAACATCTAATAAACCAGTTGCCAAACATTGCATGTCTCAAGGCCACAGCGTGGCTAGCCTTCGGTGCATGATGATCGATTATGTCCCAAAACCTATTAGGGGTGGTGACCGTTACTCTATGTTGAAGAATAAAGAATCTAAATGGATTCACGATCTGGGTACTTTGTACCCTCATGGGCTCAACGAATATAACCCTCTGTCTATTTTTCTGCGATACCTTTTTTGATAAATTTTTGCATTGTGTCCTTTTGGATTTTTTTTACTTTTGAAGTCGATTTGGGTGTCTTCAGGTTGTTCGTTTTTATGTTCTTTTTTTGTATGTATGTTATTAAACTGTTTCTATGGTTCATTATATGTTAATTTTAAAACAAAATTATTTGTGTTTTCACAACCTTATATAAATTAACTATAACAATTACAAAATAGATCTTTATATATCTCTACAAAAATGCTATAAAAAGCAAATAATTAAAAAATTATTTCAAAAAAGGATTTATCCACTTATAGAGATATGTTATATTATATCTAATGTTTTGCCTTTGTTTGATTTTGGTGTGTTTGTAAATAGTGTTATTTTCATATTGCCAGTATTAGTGCTGCCACCCGGGTTAGCTTGTAACCTGCCCTCACCACTCTGTATTTGCCAGATGATATTGACACATAGAATACTAGATACAGTTATTTCACACAAAGGACCGCATTCCAAGATGGCAGCCATCTTTCTTGGACCGCATGTTTTACATCTGTTTTACCACCATATTGTTAAGAATATTGCAAATTGACTTGTGTCTATGTTCTTATTGCTTCCATATTTGTAGGTGGTATTTACCTTTTGAAACAGTGACCACTCCTTTGGAACGCACAGGCTATTTCCGCCTGGATCGTGTGGTACGCACAATAAGTGCTTCTGGTCCGGCGGCACCTGAGTTGGTCTATGTGGTACCTTACTCCACTGGCGGTTTCCGGTTGTTGGAAAGCAAATACGTCACTTCCGCCGGGTCTGCATGGAACGCAATGCGGTCTTCCGGCCCGGCGGTGTTGAAGATTAGTGGCTAGTTCTCCATGAAATGCTGCTTTTATATGGCCGCTTTTTTATATACATTAGCGGTTTTAACGCATTACGCAATTAATCTATTGACCTATTAGAGTATCTCTTCCTGGTTTTTAATGGCTAATTGATGTGGTGAGTACATGGACAGTGAATGATGTCACTTCCTGTCTGGGTGTATAAGCTGACCCGGTGAGGCAGTATAGTTGTATCCTCTCTAGAGGATGGATGCAAGGTTGCTCATTAGAAGTTGCTGATTGTAAGGCTATACCTTATCCTGATGATGGTCTATCATAGACTGAAACGTTACGTCGATGTTGGTATATCAGTTTCCCTGATGCAAATAAAACGTCTTTGAGATTTTACATAAATTGGTGAGTGCCCTTTTCATCTTCCCTATACTTTGTTATTTGGTCATCAGTAGCAGCACCCCACTTACCAGTGGATATGGTATAGAGTGCGGACTACTTGAAGAAAAAAAAATATATATATATATATAATTGGTTACGCCCACATTTTTTAAAACAGCACTGTTAGATACAATATGCTGATTTCCACTGGACACGCTTCTTATAAGAGATATAAAACAGAATTCTTAAGGGGCATACACACTGGGAGATCTGCTGAGCGATCTGTCAGGGCCAGTGGTTGCCAGCGAGAACACTGGACCTGACCAGCGATTTATAGACTTATCCAGCATGCTGGGTATAAATTGGCACGAGATAGCCACCCCTACGCACGGAGTGATGTTGGGGCATTTTCTAAGCGTTCTAGTGAAGTCGCTTAGAAAGTGTCCTGAAATCTCCCTGTATGTAGGCCCCACTACACTCCCTTGTCTAAAATTTAATTAAATTGAGACTTTTATGCTTGGAACCAGTGGTGGCTCTTACCTCTGTGGAGGAGGGGGCTGCAACTATGCTGGGCAGCCCCCCGTGGCCACCCCTGCTGGTCCAGCCTCTCATTGCGGGATTGGCACATACGCAGTAGCTTCTTTGGTTCTGCGCATGCATCGGCCCCCAGTCTCTATGGGCTGCTTCGGCAGCAGTCCATAGTATCATATTCACGGTCCTGGGTCCGGCGCATGTGCAGTACCTGGTTTTTATAGGTGAAAAAATGGGACTTATTGAATACCCCCTTTGTCTTCACTTTCACATCCCCCTGACCCTTGGGCAACTTGACCATTGCATACAGCCCTCCAAGAACCTTTGTAATCTGGCTGGATCAATAGGTAATTGATGAGACCTTGTGTAGTTTCTTGGCTTGCGAGCACCTTCCAACCTCCAAAACTTTTTTTTAACTACGGTATGTTTTCAATTGTAAAGAACAATAGAATATGCTGGTGCTATACCATTAACTGTAAACTAGAAATATTTATTCATTTTATTTTTGTAAGTTTACCGTTTTTACTGTGGTTCACGTATTATTTTTACATCTCAGTAAGGGGTCCATATTCTGCTGATAGCACTTCTTCATTTCTTCAGTGATTTTTTTTTTTCCCGTTTTCACCTCTGAATTGTAAATCTTTATTGCTTTAACAGGCACTTGATATTAAAGTGGTGCTATAAATAAAGTGACATATTTTATATAGCACACTTTCTCCAACAGGACTCAAGGCGCTATACAGACATCAAAACTATTTACAGTACATTTTAGATAGTACAGCAATAGATAAGTCACACAGACTTCAAAGAAATCCTTGCGAGCACAATGTAGTGTTGGTGCAGGCATTTTGGATAACTTCCACGAGTAAGGTAACTTCCTCTAACAAGGTACCAGATGAGTGCAATGGATATCTATACCAGGTTGAACTAGATGGACGCAAGTCTTTTTTCAGCCTTACCTACTATGTAACTATGAGGCAGCCATCTTGGGTACACTGTGTAGGATTACCCTGGGTGGAATAGGTTACCACTAGAAGAACTGACACAAAATGGGTTGATTGCAATGTAGAGTAGGGTCCAAATAAGACAGTCAGGTCCATGTATTTTTCATCCCATCCACAAATGTACAAGATGAGGCAGCCATGTTGGGCACACTACGAAGGTTACACTGTGGGAGATGAGCCATACAAGGGCCCAATGTGTATATATAGGAAATATATGATATACAGTGTATGGGAACATCCACGTGAAGCCATCCCACCTGCAGAGGAACCATCTGAGTCACCAGCTGGGTTGCACTGCATAGGTCACTGCTGGCAGGGTGTGCAATCCATGGAGGTATACATCACAGGAATAGCACATGGT
The DNA here is from genome assembly GCF_055691185.1 of Crinia signifera. NCBI lineage: Eukaryota > Metazoa > Chordata > Amphibia > Anura > Myobatrachidae > Crinia > Crinia signifera. Next base: position 211,420,899 of record NC_139220.1, read on the forward strand.
GAGGCTGAAATACATTGTTGTTGGGGGGGAGGGATGACCTCTTAAAAACATCTTTGCAGACAACCAACGAAAGGGTAAAAATTTGTGAATAATTATTATAATAGTCATAAATGTCCTGGTCTTCTGGGAGCAGTACGGGGATATGCAGTCAGTGGATAGACAGTGTCTAGGTTGACACTCACTAGGTCAACTACTAATGGACAACTGTGACTAGGTCGACGCTGCCAAAGGGTCGCCATGAGTTTTTCATGATTTACTTTCGTAATTTATTATCCATGTGGGATATATATATATCTCCAAAGAGACCGCACTCTGCCCTTGTGGACAATGATAGGGGGGGTTCTCCACCAGATGAAATGAACATCAGCATATATTGTAGAAGAAATGGGCACTCACCAAGTTTAAGGTTTTCAACTTTGTAACTTTAATGCATACACAGCATTATCCATTCCTACGTAACGTGATGTTTCGGTCTCCTTGAGGCCATCATCAGGAATTAGTATAACATGTCAGCAACAGCATCAAACAGACAACATGGCATCCATCCTCCAGAGAGGACACACCTCTCTTGAGGATGGATGCCATGTTGAAAACCTTGACCTTGGTGAGTGCCCATTTCTGACCATTTAGAGCTGAGCAAACAGTTGGGAAAAGAAGAGGGGTGGAGGGGTCGGTATAATATAGTGGATTGTTTTTAGTTTTTTGTTTAACCCTGTATGTGACATGTTCGCCCTGTGTTGTGCTGCAGTCTGGTGATGAGCTACAGTACTTTTTAAGGGATAGATCTCAAACCATTTTGACCAGAGTTAGTGTAAGTATAGGGCCATAAATACGTATAAGTGACCTCGCTTCATGTATCAATGGGCACTATTGAGCTAACTGGCCTTTGTTGATTACAAGCAAGAATAAACATTTTAGGGAAGTTTTTGGTTCCAAACTTATTAACATGAAGGAGACTCAATTGAAGCCTACTTGAATACTTTTAAGCAGGGTTTACTGCCATAAAATCTGGTCTGACCTTTCCAGATGTGGGCAAACTGGTCTAACTACCAGATTAGACTTTGCAGTGCTGCAATATCATTGTTGACAGTGACTGTTTCTGTAAAAAGATGATCAGATCAAGTAGTGAAGAAATGTGGTTGGTCATAAACACATGGGATGTTAGGAGAAAGTAAAAATGTCATTGAAATTATTCAGTTCCTTAATTATTCATGTCACAATAATAAGTGCAGATCTTTAAATGTCTTGAGGATGTTAAATGTTCATTTGCTAAGGCAGTTGGCATATGAAAATACTGTAAACGAACCACTGTCAGACTATTACAACATTTAAAGGAGTCTGCATGGTATTTGTGTGACAAAGGGTTAGTAGTGCAAACCCACTTATTCTGTTCAGCTAAATTCAAATCCCCTGCTTTCCAGTACATGCTCACTGCTAACTCCGAAGTTCTGTTGTCACTGGGGAGCAGATACTGTTTGGGACCTGACTCTGACAGGAAGCCTTGGGTTACTCCTTTGAACCGTCTCAAACGACATCATACTTAAATAAGCCAGTTTTATCACTGTCCAATAATACTCTGTATTACAGTTGTGTAATATGGTTTAACAGTGGTGTAGTGAAAAAGTGTCCCGATAACGCACCAGCTCATCGTTTAGTAACAGTCAAGTTACAGACTGGGTGGGGGGAGATGTATAAAATACACCTATCGATTTGTAAAAATCTGGTCCCGCTACTCTGTAATATCATGGTGAAGTGAGCGCTTCTGTATCCCCCAAAAGGATTATTTTCACTTCAGGTGATAAGGAGAGCAGTTACATCCTCTTTCTTTGGCTCATCTTATCAGCGTCATCCTCAGGACTGCGTATATGCTGACGCACTCATTCTCCCCAGGTGGCTCACTGGGCATGCGTGAGATCTTGCTGTTATCACAAGATCTCCTGTGCAGCCTGGAGCGTTCGCTTCAGGCGGTACAATGGTCAGGGGTGGTGACTGTTCATACATTTGCCCCTGTCCTTTACTGAATAACGTTGCCTACATACATGGGGGAGAAGCGGTATAATTTCACATAACATATGCTGATTCCGTTTCTCCCGTATCCCATCCTTTAATAAAGCTCCCCCTGGGTTTGAAAAATGACAGTTAGGAGATGACTGGCTGGTGCATTATCACCGGCCATTTTATCACTTAACCAGGCTTAATAAATCTGCCCCACAAAGGCAGAACATTTATTAAATGAAGTTGAACATAAAAAATTACTTAACTATTGGATAATAAAATAAGAATCACATTTTTTTTCAAAATAGTTTATTAAAATAAAAGGATTAAAATCTAGACCTTGAATTTGCTCACTGCCTTTTGTCCTTTTTTGTATGGGAGAATGTAAAAATATGCATCCTAATCAGGCTTACACAGGGGGTGATGGGAGCTTTGTGCTGAGCGATCTAGCATCGCTCAGCACACAGCGCTGCACCAGTGATGAGTGCTGATCGATCTGTCACTACTAGCGTTCTTAGGGCCAGATGTACTAAGCTTGGAGAGTGATAAACAAACAGCCAATCAGCTCCTACTTTTCCTGTCGCAGGCTCCTACCTTTCATGTTGCTAGATTTGAAAAATGATTCGCTTGTTTTTTACTCTCCATTTTATCACTTTTCAAAGCTTAGTAAATCTGGCCCTTAGAGAGAGAATACGGCCAATGAATTTAAAGATCTAGCTCGGCGATAGCGCTGCACATTGCTATGGACCCCACACACACACACACACAGTGATTTGTGCTTATTTCTAAACAATCTATTCAGATTGCTTAGAAAATATGCAAAAATCTCTACGTGTGTAGGCCCCATAACTCTAATCAGATTGGTTTTCTGGTAAAATGAACAGTTTTTGGTGACTTTCAATGGCATGGTGGTCTAGCTTGATCTGATGGCTCTACAGTTAAAAGATAAAGTCGATAGATCAACCAAAAGGTCAACAGGTAAAATGTAGGCCTTGCTTTAGGTCTCCAGGTTCTATTCCCATGAAAATGGTTGACACACATGGTCGACCTTTCCCTCATTTACCATCTATGTGGACAATGATTGGAAATAGTAATTTGTGGGAGTGACGTGATAGCAGAGTGAGACGTACAAGATTCCACTAATTTGACCCAGATATGGTGTAACATACAAAATGACACACGCAAACATGTTGACTCTTTGTACATGTTGTTTTCGTCCATTTGGCATCTACCTATTGACTGTCTTTTTACTGTAGATTTATTGGACCACACCCCTCCAGCCTAGCCCCCTTCCTATCTTATGAAATAACCATAGGAGGACTGTATGTTTACGAATATAGTTTTAATTGCACAGTATGGTGAGGTGGGGTGGAGGGGTTTAAAAACAACTATTTCATGACCCACCCGTCATTGAAATGATTTTAAGTCTAGTCAGAGCCATCATAATTGTATACTACAATACATAGTACATATTACTGTAATATGTTATAGTGTAAGAATTGATATATTATTACCAAAAGTTTTTTCAACGTAGTTAAAATTTAATTGAGATATGTATTAAGGGCTGCAGACATGCCCCTAATACATATCTAAATTTTTAACTAAGTTAAAAATATTTTTGGTAATGTATCAATTCTTACAGTTCAGTAATTATAATTAACTGTCATAGCCTCAAGCAGTAATTAAATATATCATGAAAAGTCTATTTATAGTATGTGGCTTTGGCATACACAGACATTGTTAACTGTTACAGTTATTAACCTTATTTCTTTGATGTATTCCCTTCTTTATATTATAATCTATAGGACATGCTGGATTTTACAACTAGTATCTCATTTGGGACTCCAAAATGACTGTACATCTGCTGAACCCTGTGAAGTAGTGGCATATTATCTGCTCCCAAATAAAGCCATCCATTCTGACTAACTACAGACACAACTTGTTGATACTTTCTTGCTAAATGATCGGATTAATGATCCTTCTTGCTAAATGATCAGAATGCCACCTTCAAATACAACATCCTTCTTCTTAAGTGTTCAGAATAACACCTTCAAATACAACATTCTTCATGCTAAGTGTTCAGAATAACACCTGCAAATACAACATTCTTCTTGCTAAGTGTTCAGAATAACACCTTCAAATGCAACATTCTTCATGCTAAGTGTTCAGAATAACACCTGCAAATACAACATTCTTCTTGCTAAGTGTTTAGAATAACACCTTCAAATGCAACATTCTTGTTAAGTGAACAGATTGACACCTTTTATATATAACATCTTTCTTAGGAAGGTTAATGGAAATCACATAGTCAAAATTGTACATAGCCATGTGTATGCATTGGCTAAAGGTGTGTACACACGGGGGAGATATATTGCTCAGGGTCTCCTTTTTCATCAGCGACCAGAGATGGTCGCTGATTAAAGGGAACCTTTGACGGAGCCGCAGAGGTAATCAGCTGGTCGCAGGAACAAGCTCCTGCGACCAGCGATTAGAACGAGGTTGAAAACGGGAGCGCGCACCCGGCGATTTATTGTTGGTGCACACTCCCATCACTGGCAATATGGTCACCAGCGACCATATTCCCCGCGATATCAGCCCCTATCGCAGCCGTGTGTACACGGCTTTAGACCAAACTAGGCAAATGAACAGGCGGAATGGTAGATTAATTCTTTGTATAAACAATAAATTCCCAATTTATACCTGGGGTATGAATTAGCTGAATTTTATATGAAGTTCTACAAGCACTTGTTATATGGTGTCCTCTAATTAGTGTGGTGTATTATGCCCACATTCTGAATGGGGTTTTATATTCCGTGTCAAAGCATTGACACAATCTGCATTCAAGAACAGTAAAAGTCCAATTTTTGGCTGACTAGAACTATAACGCTCCAGATTCTCCGATATAGCTACTGAATGCAGAGTTTTACCAAAATCCTCGACTGCAGTCCATTCTTTAAGGTTATCCATGTTCAAGTCCAAATGGTTAAATCAAACTGAATCAAGTACTAATTAAGTCCCCTTTACTCACACATGGATATCCTTAAAACCTGGGCTGTAATGGCTGAGTTTGAAAATCTTTGTACTAAAGAAAGTGTTAAACCAATTTGCTTATTGCCCCCCCCCCCCCCCCCTTCAAGAGTAATGTAAACTTAGGATAATATAGATACAATTATGTAGTTGTGTAAAGTGATATTATATATGTAAGAGGGGCCTGATTCATGTCGGTAAACCAAAGAAAAGCAATTAACTTTGTCTGGAACAAGTGATGTTTCCATGCAACACAGCTCAGTAATTATATGGTCCCCATGTCTGTGCTCCTCATTAGAGTACATCTAGTTTATATATATCAGTACTGTTACTGGCTGTGCAATCACCATGTGGCGCCGCTGAATGGCTGCCTGGGTACTGCACAGCTCGGTAAATATGTTCCCCATGTCCGTGTCCCTTATTAGAATGCGTCTTGTGCATATCTGTATGTGTGATGTACATTTGTACTGCCATTGTTGCCTGCTCCTTGTACTGATAACCCTTTGTATTGCAGTATGTGCATTGTTATTTTTATTGTCTGTAAAGCGCCTTGAGTCCTGTTGGAGAAAGTGCGCTATATAAATAAAACTTACTTACTTACTTACTTACAAATAGTTATATTTCTGTGCAGGGTAAATACTAGTTGCTCTTGCATGTAGCCCACAAATGCTTGGCGGCTATATTTTTACACTGGACTTTACATTTTAAAACACCCCACCCAAATGTAACGCTCTCTGGACATGATAAATCTCCTCCACCTGCTGTGCAACATGGTTTTGCCTAGTCTCTTGTATTTTTGCTGTACTTGCACCCATAAATCAGGCCCCACGTCCGGCCCAGATTATAGAAGACATTCTCTTGCACAAGCACATTGTTTATTTGTGTCATTTCTTTGTTTGTACCACTCTTTTATTTCTACATATAGCTAATTCACTACTAGTCTCAGATTGACTTCTGTACGTTACTACAGTCAATACATTTTATTGTACTTAATGATACTAAGATGGTGCACAACTCCAGATTGTAATAGGAAAGAGGCATCTCTAATCCTTTTTATTTATTTATATATATCTATATCGAATGATAAAACTACTTTTCTACTGATACCAAGAATCTGGAGTTGTATACCCCGTTGTTTAATCACTGGGGTTTTCCTGTTTGTTCTTTTCCCTCTGGGCTCATGTCCCTGAACTTTATATCTTCCAGGTTCCCTGACACAGTCTGGGCAGCATACACACAAGTACGTATGTGTTCCCTGCAAATCACAATACCCAGAAGTGTGTGTGTGTGCAAGCATATGAACGTGTTCTTATCTTGTGTGGCTGTGAAATGACATTCTCAGTATTATATATCATACTTGTCCACAGTGCCACAAGTTGTTAGTGGTCCCTTTTTGGGTAGTCCCCCACACCCATGTTGAGTGGCCGGATCTCCTGCTTTTTAGGTAGTGCAGTGCTGATTGTAAGGCCTGGGGCTTTGAAATGTGTCATTTAGGCCCACCCTATACTGCCTTACAGAGTTTTGGGTATGACCTAATGACCGCCCTGTGCCAACCCCTAGTTGACCAGCAGTGTCTCCTCTCTGGTCTTCTTTCAGAGAGGAGACATTAAAAGTAGGCAACTGTTAAATATACAGAATAAAGTAATAGCAAAAATGCCTCTTTTCAATGATGGAGATAATAAATAAATAACTCCTTCAGTTGTCAGATGAGAATCCTTTCCAGTCAACTGGGAGTTTTGAGACACCACCAACACCAGTTTGTGTCTAGAGCGTACTGAACTGAATGTCTTTATTCGGTATATGTTTTTAGAACAAGTTTCTATACGTCACTAATACCAGTTTCACATCGCAAACACGGGTCCAACCTGAGACTTCCAACCTGGTTGGGACCCTTTTAGTTGCACTTTTGACCAGGGTTATTGCTGGGTTGGCATCTTTTCAGTCATCCCAGGTCAGCCATGAAAACACGTCATGTATGTCATTTTTAAATGAACATGTTTTTGGCTCAGAAGGGGACAAAAGGAGAGGGTAGAGCCAGCTCACAGCATTGCAGCAATCATGGCCGACAGAGCACAAGGCTGGAGCCCTTACTTCATGCTTGCTTCTATTTCAGCCAGTGAGAGCTATTTGAGAAGGTGGTTACACTTTTGGGCAGATAGGGCTTTTACCTGACAAGAGCATCTGCGCAGGAGGCAGATGTAAACAACAGAATCTTTGACAGTGTCAGCTGCCTGGCAATCTCTGCCTCGCCACTTATTCTCAGCAACTCCTTCACCTCTTCAGGACTCCAATTTGCCATGGCTGTGTGTGCAGGAAGTAAGCAAAATCCTCTCTGCTGCACTCTGCTGTCCAGGCACAGGCTGCTGATATCATCAGACACACAATGAGCAGCCAATAAGCAGTTTACAATGAACCACGGGTTGAATAACCAGGGATGGACCATTTAAGGGCCGTTTAACCCGGATCCAACTCGTGTATAACACTGGGTACTTGTGGAGTATCACGGCTCCCATCGCATGCCATATGTAGTGGCATGAGATGGCATGCGATGAGATGCGATTTTTACAGTTTTTAAGCTATTTTTAGCAAAAATCGCATGCAATCAAATCGCATGCGTTTTTGCACTGCATCCAAATGCATGGAAATGTGTAGCAAACATGTTAAATGCCCCCAAATGTCATTTTTCAGTGTACCACCCCCACTATCAACGCCAACCCGAAGCGTGGCGAGCGCAGCGGTACGCGTCCCACGACCTTTTCATACCCCCACTATCCACGTAGGCGTGGAGTTGAGAATAGAAAGTGTGGCGAGCACAGCGAGCCACCGAGCCCGAAGCGTGGCGAGCGCACGCAGACACCTGTGAAGCCCGCGAGGGGACGCGTATACCTGCGCTCGCCACACTTTCTATTCTCAACTCCACGCAGACGTGGATAGTGGGGGTATGAAAAGGTCGTAGGACGCGTACCGCTGCGCTCGCCACGCTTCCGGTTGGCGTTGATAGTTGGGGTGGTACACTCTGAAAAATGACATTTGGGGGCATTTAACATGTTTGCTACACATTTCCATGCATTTGGATGCATTTCAGTGCAAAATCGCTTGCGATCGCATGCGATGCAATTTTTTAGCATACGATGGACATCGTGGGAGCCGTGATACTCCACCAGTACCTAACACTGTTTATATCCTGGATTGAAATTAAGGGTTGTTCAACCCGGGATATTGAATAGTGGTGCATTCCAACTCAACCCGGCAATAACCAGGGTTATTTTGGCGATGTGAAAGGTAAGAAAATACATGGGAAATGCTGAATCCCTAAGATAACTAAAATCTAGGAGAGGGCGGCTATGGTAAAATCCAAATGTTAAATGAAGCAGAAAATTTTGGATTAAACCAAATTACAGACAATTGATATAATAAGACTTTTCATTCAAGCAGCAGTCACATGGGGCTACTCATAACACACAACAGAAAAAAACAAAAGAAAGAACAAGACTGCTAAAGTAACAAATATACTTAATTATATAAAAATTATTCTTATTATTTCTTAATTATTAAATATAGTTGTTACTTTAGCACAGTCTTATTCTTTCTATTGGTTTTTCCCTGAGATACCTGTCTTGCTCCCACATACTCCCCATCCCGGCACCTGGCTGTACCGCATTTCTGTCTTCTGAAGGCTACTTCATGCTTATCTATCTTTCAGTTTGGGTGCATGTCTAAATTACTTTCACAAAAACAATGTCTGAATTACTTAGAACTTTCCAGCATATATGGGTTAATAGTACAAATTAGCTGCTGTAATATTGGCTGTCTCTATAGTCAATTTGTTTGAATTAATGACAAGCTCCACTTTTTAATAAACCTGGAGTAACATTTGCAAAATAGATCAAATGGCTACTGTATATGTATATTTCTACATAAACTCCAGTAGCCCCTTACTTGGCCATATTACCTAATTTGCACTATGCAGCTCAGAAATTGGGGAGCATCCATACAGTAACAACTGTTAAAACATATTTTAGTAATTTGCATTAAAGAAATGATCACTTTACATAACATGCAAATACAGATTTGATTATGAAGTGGCAACATTTTTTTTTGTCAAATTTTTTTAAATTATGAAACACTCAAGCAAAATGAGTTATTTTTGTTATTTAGTTTTTGTGATTTTAGAGGCATATTTATTAAGCATATTCAATAACCGCATAATAGCCGGTCACTTATGTTCTTTGTGATTTTCAGCCTAACCCTTGTGGGATACGGGGTTAGACAGGGGGGGGGGGGGGATACTTACCTCACCTTTCAGAATTCCCTTATCGGGAACCAACAGTCATCCCTATGTATCTCCCTCAGAGATTAAGGTATATATTACTGGAAAAATTCAAGAAACAGCGGTGGTTACACAGGCATACTGGATTTATCCTTTTAATCATCAGAAGCTGGTTGTGCATTCTATTCGCATCAGTTTGTGATTTATACTCATTGTATTGGAAAAAGTCACATGTACAGATAGACGCTCTTCGCTACAGAATCACATCAAGGTATGGAGCGACTAGAATGGCTGCTTACCACACAGAGGCTGGATGTATTTAGACATATCTGTAGAAAGTCTATTTTTAAGTATGGATGCCTTTTAAAAGCAGTAGCAAATAGAGAATGAATGGCTTCACATAAAATCTGCTTAATTGGAAATGCATTGGCATGTGCTGTATGAGGAGAGATACATTGGTAAATTTAAAATATGGAGTTCCCATGGTGAACGGCGAAGCCGTAGCTCAGCTCTTCCATTTATTCATTTTTATGCCTCTGTAGATATATTTTCGCATTCTATCATCTATTCCACAAACCCCAGGGTCGGTGTAAGGCTTTGCAGCACCCTAGGCAAATCTTCAACCTACTGCCCCCTCCCCCATATTGCTACCAATACCCACTTTCCATCCCCTTAAGGCATACTTGCCTAACATTCTGGTATGGCAGAGCGGCTCCCAAAAATCAGGTGGTCCTCCCAGCCCCCCAGGAAGTTGGGCAAGTCCCCTGCTTTCCTTGGAGGCCCCCCCTCCCTTTGCCATCCACAATAGAGTACAATGAGGAGGGGGCAGCAAAGTAGGGAAATAAGCCCCAAGGGAATGTATGGAAGTGAGGTCTTAGAAGTTCCACAGCAGCCACCTGCATTAAGTACAACAAGGATCATTATAGACGTCCTTGATTTTTCTGAAAGGCAGACTTGGCGACACCCCTTAGATCCCGGCGCCCTCGGCAGCTGCCTAATGGTAGAGCCGGCCCTGACAGGCCCACAATATGAACTTGAGCCAATGTCCTTCCTGCTACTCCATGTTTTTTTTTATTTATTATTTATTATTTCATCAAGGATTTCAAAGGGGGATAGATAAAGCACTAACCAATCAGCTTCTGTCATTTTTTAGACTATTTGCTCCCTGTATTAAGAACTAAGGTGGAAGGATTGCTGTAATTTCTAATAAAAAAGTGAAATTACTTAACTGGTTAACAAATTTTTATTTATTAATGCTCTGGCATATAAAACCAAATGGATGGAGACCCATTCTGCATTTTGGAGGCCAGAAAGGAAAGAATAAGAAAAATAAAGAGAAAAAACTTTAGTTGAATTATGATAATATCCAATACGCACCAATAATGTGAGGTGGAGATTTACTAAGCAGTGGTTTTGTGCCATTTACAGGCTGACACTACTTCACATGTGGATTTCATTGCTCTGATAAACATACTAACCTGTGGCTTCTAACATTTACATCACCTGGGCATAGTACAAACAGTCAGGGAAAAGGTTTTGGTTTTATTATTTTTTGACTTGGCTCTGATGGGTGTTTTAGCATTTTCTTTGAGCAGAACAACAACAACAAAAAATAACATAAGTGGAAGTCAACATTGACTTTCATTTGGGTGGAAGCAATCATTTTATAAAGGAGCTAATTTGAATGTAAAATATGAAGAAGCCAGTATTAGTACATTTTCCAACAAGGCATTAAGAATAAAACCCTTTGAGTGCCAAGTGAATATGTCAAAATAGGTGTAAAAATTGGCAAGCAAACCTTTTTATTCATCATAATGACCTGTAATGTTTACTTTACATAGGAAATATAATAGTGTTTTACACAACATTTACAATCATTTTAATTTATATAACAAATGTGAGCGATGCTGGCATTTGTAGAGGATATTTTGCACATTTCTCAGAGATGTTGGTACTCAAAGGGTTAAGATGAGGAACCTTTGTCCAATCCTAGGGGCACCATTTGTAGTGCAAACGTGTGCCACTGGGGGTGTGGATTGTTAGGTTGACGGTCAATCGTTCGACTTCTATAGGTCGACAGGCAGAAGGCTGACACGTGGAAAAAGTTGACAAGTTTTTCATATACTTATTTTTTTTTATTTTTTGGTGTTAATGTCAACATGGATCAACATGGACACAGTATTAGTGTACCATGTCCACTTGCATGGTGACACTGTTGGCCTAATGACTGCATACTGTGTCACTGCAAGTTCCAACTATTATTTATTTATTTATTAACAGTTTCTTATATAGCGCACACAAATTATGCAGCGCTTTACCATTAGCACCTATGTACACAGGTCTGCCATCAGAAATTGTGGGAACTGGCACTGATAAAATAGGCAGGCCTATCACCCCCCTTGAAACCCTGCTAATGTACAGTTGTGTTTAAAATTATTCAACCCCCAATGCTGTAAAGGGGTTTAGGGACTATAGTGTACATTTGGAATTGTATTCAGAATGAAATCCTACAAGGACGTTTTAAAGAACCAAATGCAACCAAACTGACATCAATTGTTTATATAACACAGTAGTAAATGCGTATTTTGTGGTTTCTTCATTGCCACAATTATTCAACCCCTTAAAGACTACCACTCTGAAGAAGAGAGGTTAACTCTGGTGTTTTCAATCAGGTATTGAAAACACCTGTGGATGTCACCGAGCACCAATCAAGCATAATAAGCACCAATTAGGCAGCTTTAAAATGACTGTGATACTCAGCTCCTTCTAGACATTTACTGGTGTGGTTACAAACATGGTGAAGTCAAGAGAATGGTCCAGGGTACTTGTGTATTTTGGCGGCGCCCCCGATGTCCGTCGTTCGACGAACAGATCGCATCGCATCGCATGCCATGCACCCGATGGCATGCGATGCGATGCGACGCGATTTTGACCCCCTATACGACCAAAAATCGTATAAGCACCCTAAAGGGTGCTTTTGAGCACCCAAATGGGTGCTTACAATGTTAAATGCACCCCCACGCCACCCCCCACTATAAACGTGAACCCGAAGCGTGGCGAGCGCAGCGAGCCCGCGAGGGGCGGCGGTACGCGTCCTACGACCTTTTCATACCCCCACTATCCACGTCGGCGTGGAGTTGAGAATAGAATAGTGTGGCGAGCGCAGCGAGCCACCGAGCCCGAAGCGTGGCGAGCGCAGCGAGCCCCGCGAGGGGACGCGGATACCTTCACAGTTATACGCGTCCCCTCGCGGGCTTCACAGGTGTCCGTGGCGACGCGGACACCTGTGAAGCCCGCGAGGGGACGCGTTTACCTGTGAAGGTATCCGCGTCCCCTCGCGGGGCTCGCTGCGCTCGCCACGCTTCGGGCTCGGTGGCTCGCTGCGCTCGCCACACTATTCTATTCTCAACTCCACGCCGACGTGGATAGTGGGGGTATGAAAAGGTCGTAGGACGCGTACCGCCGCCCCTCGCGGGCTCGCTGCGCTCGCCACGCTTCGGGTTCACGTTTATAGTGGGGGGTGGCGTGGGGGTGCATTTAACATTGTAAGCACCCATTTGGGTGCTTAACATAGTATAAGCACCCATTAGGGTGCTTATACAATGTTTAATCGCATCGCATCGCATCGTATGGCATCGTATGCCATGTACAATGGCATACAATTTCAAAATTGTATGCCATCGTGCACTATCGTACGATATCGCGTCGCATCGCATACCATCGTATGTGTTATGGTATGCGATGCGATGGGCGCCGCCAAAATACACAAGTACCTGGTCCAGGAAGACAAGAGAAGAGGTGATTTGTCTTCACAGGAAGGGCAATGGCTATAAGAAGATTGCAAAGAAGTTAAACATACCAAGAGACACCATAGGAAGCATCATTCGCAAATTCAAGGCAAAGGGCACTATTGAAATGCTACCTGGTCGTGGAAGAAAGAAGATCCTGACTTCGACTGCTGTGCGCTACCTGAAGCGTAGAGTGGATAAAAGTCCCCGTGTGACTGCTGAGGAACTGAAAAAAGATTTGTCAGATGTGGGTATAGAAGTTTCAGCTCAGACAATAAGGCGCACACTGCGTAATGAAGGTCTCCATGCCAGAACCCCCAGGCGCACCCCCTTGCTGTCTCCCAAGAATAAGAAGAGTCGACTGCAGTATGCCAAAAGTCATGTGGGCAAACCACAAAAGTTGTGGGATAGTGTTCTGTGGACTGATGAAACAAAATTAGAACTGTTTGAGCCCATGGATCAACGCTATGTTTGGAGGAGGAAGAACAAGGCATATGACGAAAAGAACACCTTGCCTACTGTGAAGCATGGCGGAGGGTCAATTATGCTTTGGGGCTGTTTTGCTTCTGCAGGTACAGGGAAGCTTCAGCGTGTACAAGGTACCATGAATTCTCTTCAGTACCAGGAGATATTGGATGAAAATGTGATGCAGTCCGTCACACACCTGAGGCTTGGGAGACGTTGGACCTTTCAACAGGACAATGATCCCAAGCATACCTCCAAGTCCACTAGAGCATGGTTGCAGAGGAAAGGCTGGAACATTTTGGAGTGGCCATCGCAGTCACCAGACTTAAATCCGATTGAGAACCTCTGGTGGGACTTAAAGAAAGCAGTTGCAGTGCGCAAGCCTAAGAATTTGACTGAACTGGAGGCTTTTGCCCATGAAGAATGGGCGAAGATACCCGTAGATCGCTGCAAGACACTTGTGTCAAGCTATGCTTCACGTTTAAAAGCTGTTATAACTGTAAAAGGATGTTGTACTAAGTACTAAGATTGAATGTCACTTGGGGGTTGAATAAAAACTAATAATGATGTGAGCACAGAAAAGACATTTGTGGTTATTTCATTATAAACTTAAGTTTATATTTCTCTGACCTACAAGTGCCTCTTTCATGTAAATGTAAGCAAGATGACTGAATGATCAAAATCAATGTCAAACTGGCCAAAACATTCAATTTCAGTGGGGGTTGAATAATTTTGAAGACAACTGTAATAGACACTAGATGACTTTGCCCGGTTTCAGCATCACCCTGAGGGAAGGAACATATTCCCCCTCTCCCACAACAGCCAATCCTAAAGCAGCTCTAGCTTGAGTTGTTTGAGCATCTTACAGTAGCCTATTTCTCCTGCGCTCTAGCCCCAATGGTGCCTTTTTTCCTTTCTTGCTGACTTTCCGTAAGGGATTAGTGCACAGGTTATTCCCTGCTAATTGAATTACCCCATTGCAGTATGAGATAGATGGGATTATGCCCCATAGTGTAACACAACTGACTTTGGACTGATCACAGGAAAGAGGTGAATCCAGCCAAGTAGAGCTGACAACTCAGGAGGACTTAATCCAGGAGAGAGAGAGAGTGACACTGATGGACAGTCAGTGAATGGAGAGCAGAAAGTAAGAAATGTAAAGATTCGTACACATTGCTCGTTAACTACGGGGCCATGAAAATTGATGACCCGTGGGTAAACCCTTGACTATACTTAATGATATTGCTCACTGTCATGACGGGGACCCCTGTCGAACATGAAGTAATTGATGTTCCCATTAGATTGGACTGCATGATCAGTCAATCAAGGGTTATCATCATTAATCCGCAGAAGCGAGCATTGTTAACAACATAGTGGGTACACACTGAACAATATAGATGATTGTTATGGATATTTAATAATCAACAAATGAAGTCTCCTTGAAGATTTTTATTCAGCTAGATGTGTATACACAGAGCAGGCAAAGGCATAAAATTGCCAGCTCCTTACACAAGGTAGACCAATCAAAATAAACGATTAACAAGTCAATCGTGTACATATACCAAATACTGTAATTTGGAATAAAAATTATTATTAAAATAATAGTATATCCCCTAATGGTTTATTTCCACATATTGAAATGAAAACTTCCTTAAGCTTAATTTTCCAGTTCCCTATTTCTTGGATGCTAGCTAACCAATCTATGATATTGTGGTCACCTGGTGCAAACTAAGCAAGTTTTGCAGAACATGTTACAGACCTCAATTACACAATAATCATTCCTACAAAGATATTATGATAGTGTATATACAAGTAAGACAAGGGTTGGGTTTGGGATACTGGCAGTTAGGATGCCCATCGGTCATAATACGACCTCCCAACTGCCATACTTCAGTCAGAAACCTGCCACTATACTAATCCTTACCCTCTACCAGCAACCCTAAACCTCCCCGGCATACTCATGTTCAAGATTCCAGCTGTTGGTATTCCTGTGCTGGTTTTTTTACTACTTTATAATACATGCATATTATAAAATTAATTACCAAAATAAAATTGTTAGTCCCCAGAAAAACAGGCCATCAGTGCACTGCAAGAGAGGTCCAGGGCCTCCGGTTATAGGCCACTGGAGTGCTGGGCAGTAGATCCTTTGGAGTAATCCTTGGACATGCTGGGCAATCATTGGAGATGTAGCTGATGGGTACTGGCAAGCTGCCAGGAGCGGAGTGAAGGTGGCTGCCTGCTTTTGTATGTGACATGTAGATGGGGAAGGCTGCAGTGTCTACAGATCAGTATATGAGCCAGTTGTAGAAGGGAGCAGCAACCTGTGTACATTCACTGCTATAAATGTTGTTTGGTGCAGCCATGTACAAGGCTCAAACTGTAGCCCCACTCTCCACCCCTCTCACCACACACCCACACACTTCCATGGGACAGTCCACTTCCTGGTTGCACACATGGAAAGTTATGAGGTGAACAATCACACATACTATCCCTTTGGGAAGGCAAGGGTTGGCGCTCTGGGCCTTGTAGCAACTGCACCCATGCTAGTTACACCTTTTGAGTAGTAGCCAGATATGGCACCCTGTATTTTGGTTCAGTAATCCCTCCTGAGGACGCTTCTGCATATGCATATGACACAGGAGTGTGCTGTGAAGGCTGGTCTATCATGAAGTGTTGCCCATCATAAATAATAGTTGTCCATGGGATGAAATTATACAACATTTTGCCTACTTTATGAAATAAAAATGTGAATGCAGATTTGCAAGCAGTGTCAACATTTGCTTGATATATTGTACATACATTTTATTTGTAAAAATCATAATGTAGTTTCAGAACTGGTGCTTTAATATTTGATTTTGTGTGTTTGCCTTTTAGTAAATTGCAAAACCTCCGTTTAGTAAATCTCCACCTGTGCATTTACTTGCATTTACTTGCATTTACTTGCATTTACTTGCATTTACTTGCATTTACTTGCATTTACTTGCATTTACTTGCATTTACTTGCATTTACTTGCATTTACTTGCATTCACTTCATAGACAGAAGCGACGTGTGTAGGAGAGTGATCTGAGCAATGCTAGATCGCTCAGATCACTCGGCACACAGCATTGCACAGCTATGTGTGTTGAGTGATGTGAGAACACTGGCCATGACAAGAACGTGTGGGTTATTAATCATCGGGAGATGGCCCCTACACACACACAGCGATGTAGGGGCAATTTCTTAGCAATGTGGTTAGATTAAGCAAAATCACTCAGAAAATGCCTACATGTTGCTACAGATGTAGCCAACCCTTAGCTGGCGAGAGCTGGTGGAGGGCGGTGGTGTGCGGGCTGGTGGGCGGCTCACTCAATTTAATTTTTTTTTAACAGTCACTATAAACAAATTGTGTGTGTGTATATGTATGTGTGTGTGTATATATATACTGTATTTGAGGTCTGATAAGAAAATTCTTTTTAAATGCTTCCCTTTTTTTAATTTAGCTTTTTCCTTGCTGTCGCAATTTTTTTTTATTTTGCCTGTCACCATTTGATTTTTTTTGTCTTTAAGCTATGCATGCTTGCTTGCTTTTATTTTTTTATTTTTTTTATTTGCTATTTTAATACTTCATCTAACTATTTCAACAGATAAGTGCTCAAGGAAAAGGACCGATAAAGAAGAATGCCAAAAAACTAATTTGTCAAACCAGGAACAGATTGATCCACCAAAGAAAGGCAAAGCATCCTTAATTCTAAAGATAAAGAGAATTTGCAAGCGATCTGGAACCCATGTGTATAAGGCCCATAGACTAAGGCCCCTAAACCAGAGAGATGCAGACAATTTACAGAATAAAGGTGTTTGCCGTAAAAACAGTTACAGACCACGCGCAATGTTTACTTACAAACGAAGGAGGAAGGGTCGCCATAATTGTAACACTATGAAAGGTTTTCCAGATTTAGTAGGCAAACGTATCCGCCACTTGTTTGATGATGGTGATCAAGAAGTTTGGTTCAGTGGTAGAGTCCTGCGTGTGCATCGTCGTTCACGCAAACCACGTGACACCCAGTATGAAGTGTGGTATGATGATGAACCTGGCACCAGGTATTTTTTGGAATTATTGCAGGACTATGAGAAAGGCTGGCTACAGTTGGAAAATTGAAGCATAGGTTAAAAGCATTTGCCAATAACAGCTGACAGGCAGGCCTGGAGCACACAGATTGGCTGGACTACTCTGAAGGATCCTATTGGTTTCAATCTTTTTTTTTTTTTTTTTTTAATATACATTTTTATCCAGGTATCTTGGTAACGGAAGTGTATTGTGAGATTTTAATTTTTTAAATGTTACACTGCTGATTTTGTGGTTTTGTACGATTTTTATGTATTTAACAAGAAGTATCTGCAAAATGTTCTTGGCCAGGCAATAGTTTTATGATAAGTTGAGGCATTACTTGCAGCTGTAAAGTATGTTAGGGTAAGGAGGTCTCTAAATAAATAGGCTCAGTCAGCTTGTTACAGTTCTCTTGGATCTCTCTGCTTAAATTTTTTAGACATGGTGCTAAATGTAATAACCCACCATATGTGGGAGCGGGATACAGTTAATTTACAGATGGCCAAAATAGTGTCAACCATTGGCAGTCAAAATTCCGACATGGTCAAAATGTTTTTTTGTGATTTTTCTGTGAAATAGACTTTCTTTTACTTCCAGGTGGGCATAAAGTTAGATTATAACAGTGTGCTCAAAGCGTGTCATGCAAGGGGACGTGGCACACTGTTATATGGTGTCCATGTTGACATAGTCACCACACATGTCGACATTTTGACCATGTCCGCATAATGAATGTTGGCATTTTGACTGTCTGCCAATGCTTGTCGGTATTTTTATTATCTGTGTTTCCAATGTTGGGAAAACCCGGTTTGGCCTTTTAACATTATTTGCCGCTTTAAATATGGTGACTATCTTGGCAAAATTGCGCTGGCTCACGCACATTGAGGCTTATTACATTTGGGCCATTGTATCGGGTACGCCTACCACACAGGGATTGAACAGCACATCCATATTTTTATTGTTGCAAAATTATTTTACCTTTATCTTATCCTAGGTTTTCTATCAAATGTAATATGGGTATAAGAATCAGAAAGTGAGAGATTGTGGGAGAGTTTTCCGATGTGTGTTTTTTTTTTTTTTTTTTAAAGCAGCAATCAATTACATGGCAAAATCAACCTGTTTTTTTTTTTTTGTTTTTCAGTGTAAATGATTGATGCCTTAAAAAATGGGAAAAATTTCCTAAAATGTTTCACTTTTTGATTCTCACACCCTATTACATTTGGCCCATAATGTCAGTTTTCTATAGGGAATTGAACCTTGTTACTTCTCTTGGGGTATGTTATGTGATCAAATATAAGTGCATATTGCATTTTGTTTGTAAAAGGTTACATGGCGTATTCCACTTAGCCTCACCTGCATCTTAATAACTGTCAATGTGATGCAGGGTGGTTTTATGCTTTTTTTCATTGTTCCATGTAACATGCTCTACACCATTTCGATTTATGTATTAATTGGGTAATCTAAGGGATGATGAGTGCCTTAATCTAGACAACATTAAAAAAATATGCACATCCTTTTTAAAAGTCTATGTATTTATTTTTATTTCAATACTAATACTTTTAAAGTGATGATAACTGAATGTTACTACCAACAAGTTGAACTCTGTCAATATTTATCCCTTCAAACTAAGCTAATTCATAGTCATAATAATAGCACATTGCTCCATTCTAACAAGTCAATAGATATCAGTCTTTAAAGAAGCCAGCCTCAGTTGCAATTGTCTATAAGAGATATTTTTTAGACAGCAACTAGGTTGACAAGCATGAAAGTTGACATGACTGAAGGTCAACAGGTCATTAGGTCGACACAAGCATTATGTAAAAGTTCACGATCTTCGCTTGTAAACTAGGTTTGTATAGAAAGACAGAAGGACACATTTTTTACTTTTATAAACCCCGAATAGACAATAGATTAAAGAATAAAAGGGATAAGCCATATAAAAACATGGACGATAAAGCAGTGAAACTTGTATCAGAATCAAATTATTAACATAACCTGTAATTAGCATGGAAATTAAAATTGTCTACAGCACTTTTTTAGAACTGATACAAAAGAATCACCCAGACAAGTTGTCCTAAGATAATTGTGTCAGTCATTAGGTAATAAAACATACAAATATGTCAAGAGTTTCATTACATACCAAACTTGCAAATAACACATAACATTGTATAGAGTGAAATGAGTGTTACACAGTGTAACAATCTGTATCCTTTGGGGTGTTAACATGAGCGTATTCTCAATTGATGTGAGCTCTAAATGGATACTGATACAGTGCAGGCAAAGTAAGTAATATGGGAAACTGGAAAAAACATATACTGGAGTTGGATAGACACCTAGGGTGCAGTCCCACCTCTGTAACTGCCACTGGCAGGGAAGTCCAGGAACAGAGCATTTTGTACCTAATGGAATGGGTCATGTTGGAGGGTATGGGGTATACCCATATGCTCTATATGTTCTTCCCCTGAAATGTAATTTGATAACATGGTAACATTGTAATGCACCGAGAACCACTGGCAGAGTAACTTTTGTTCCTTCTTGTGCTTCACTACCCGTGCACAAATCGCTCATCCACTGTTCACTACAAACATTGCTTATACTCAGTGGACAGCAGCACCTGCATCGTGGGCCCTCACTACTGACTCTGCACTTTTCAGACACCAGAGCCAGGTGGGTTACCCATGGCAACAGCAGAAACCTGCTTTCTCTCTATATTTTACCATACTTGTGACGCACCCAGAGTCCACTCAACTACGCATTCACTAAACCATATGTTACATGCGTGGATAGCAGCCACCCCAGGTGTCTATCCAACTCAAGTATCTGTTTTTTCCCGTTTCCCAATTTAGTTATGCCCCTTTCAGACTGCACCAAAAAACCTGTATTTTGACGATTTTTAACTGTTTTAAAACTGTAATCTGTGCGGTCTGAAAGGTGCAGAGTGATTTTACAGTTTCCAAAAAAAGTTTTCTTTGGAAACGGTATAAAAGCAGGGTCCTACCCGTTTCAGACACAGGTTTTTTTTGCGGTCTGAAACTGTATTTAGGACCCCACACTGGTATCCTCCTCCCCTGGTACTTGGGCAGCTCGGTCCCCCCCACTAGTACCTGGGCAGCACAATCCAAACCCTCTGCTCCCCCTGAACCAAGGCATCCCCCCCCCCCCCCCGTACCTGGACAGCCAGCCGGTAATACAGGCAACATGGGTTTGTTTGAGAAGCTTTAAAACTGGCCTTCATTGAGCTGGTTGAGCATTACATTTGTGGGTTTGATTATGCTCTCAAAATGGCCAGAAAAAAATAACTTTAATGTGAAACTCAACAGTTTGTTATTTGAAATGAAGGCTAGTCCATGCGAGAAGTTGCCAAGAAACTGAACATTTCCTACAATGGTGTGTGTACTGCTCCCTTCAGAGAACAGCACAAACAGCCTCTTACTAGAGTAGAAACAAGTGGGAGGCCCCGGTGCACAATTAAGCAAGAAGATAAGTACATTAGAGTTTCTAGTTTTAGATATACTCCTCACGGGTCCTCAACTGGCAGCTTCATTAAATGGTACCCGCAAAATGCCAGTGTCAATGTCTACAGTGAAGAGGTGACTCCATGATGCTGGTCTTCTAGGCAGAGGGGCATTTGTGAGACGCAGAACAAGTGGAAAGATGCTGGGAGAGTGCCTGACCCCATCTGTCAAGCATGTTGGAGTTAATATTATGGTTTGAGGCTGCTTTGGTGCTGGTAAAGTGGGAGATTTGTAAAGGTAAAATTGGATTTTGAATAAGGAAGGCTATCACTCCATTTTGCCATGCCATACCCGTGGACAGTGATTGATTGAAGCAAATTTCCTCCTCCAACAGGGCAATGACCCAAAGCACACCTCCAAATTATGCAATAAATATTTAGGGAAGAAGCAGGCAGCTGGTATTTTGTCTGTAATGGAGTTGTCAGTGCAGTTACCAATTAACACCATTGAGCTGATGAGGCAGCAGCTTGACCGTATGGTATGCAAGAAGTGCCCATCAACCAATCCAACTTGTGGGAGGTGCTTCAGAAAGCGTGGGGTAACATTTCTTCAGATTACCAGTTAGAATGCCAAAGGTCTGCAATGTTATAATTGCAACAAAAGGATCATTATTTAACTAAAGCAAAGTTTGAAGGACAAAGTTATTTATTTAAAATAAAAATCATTATTTCTAACCTTGCCAATGTCTTGATTATGTATTATTGATTTTGCAACTCCTTTAATAAATACGTTTTAATGTAAAACACAACTTTGTCTGGGTGACCCAAACTTTTGAATGTTAGTAATATATTTTATTACAAAAAGTTATTATGGTATACTGGACACTTCTCTAATCATTAAAATCCAGAGCCTCAGGGTTAAAGTTGGCCATCTGGAAACATGCATACATTTTATCTATGGTTTTTAATAAAATTACTTAACTGTTAAATGTATTGTCCAAGGTTTTTCAGAGCCAATTGTAACCTCGAGCTTTTAATGTATCATACAGACACATCCTTAAATGGGCTTCCACCAGATGTTTATATGAGGGAACATTTTCTATCCATATTACCAACTTTGTAAGTAGTTTTTAATAGTTTCTCTAAAGGTCTAATGTCTAAGCAAAAGATTTCTTTAAGTAAAAGTAAAATTCATAATAGTGGATATTTAATCAATAACAAGATCTGCTAGCTACCCTAACATCTCCTTCAGGTAACCCTTTGATTATTCCTGGGCTGCTCAAGCGTTACTGTGTGTCTGTGCCTTGCTTCTCAAGGTATTGCAATATTCCAGGTGTTTAGTTCTCCAGGAAGATCACAATGCCTTTGAGGACCCATATGCTGTAAAAATATCAGAGTACCCATGTCTTGGAGACTGGAATGAACACCCTAAGGCATGCATGTCCAAACTATGGCCCTCCAGCTGTTGTGAAACTACAAGTCCCATCATGCCTTGCGACAGTTTTTCTATTAGGGAATGCTAAAACTATGGCAAGGCATGCTGGGATGTGTAATTTCACAACTGCTGTGGAGGGCCATAGTTTGGACAAAAGGCTTTTAATACTATGCAGGAAACAGAAAAATACTGATGCACACCAATAAGATTCTGTATTTCTTGGATGCAATAGAGAAATTAGAGAATTTACCCTTTAGGGGTAATCAATCCGTGCCGTATTTTTGACCCAGGGGAAAAAATCTGCAATTTTCGCCCTTTTTCAGGGTAAATCTTTTTTTTTTTTTCTTCACCTGGGTGAAAAATCCATCAATGATTGAATACCCCTAAGTGCTGAGAACACTGAGGTAGATGTATTAAGCCTTATAAAAGAGATAAATCCAAAGGTGATAAAGAATGATAAGCGTCCAGGCTGAGCCTCAAAAGACAAGAGCAGTACATCAAATAATAAAGAGAAAATGACATACAGTGTACTATTGAGGAACAAAAACCATTTTCCAAATTTTCAAACAGATAACAACACTAGAAAGGTGAAATAAGAAATGATCTCCCACAGTAATAAAGAAAGAACAGGGAAGTGCTGGTAGTTGTCTTTGTATCACAGGTAGGAGAAAAGATATGAGTAGAATACATAACACCGTTATAATGTTCAAAGAAAAGAGAAAAAAAAACAATAAAATATCTCAAAAGTACAATCAAGAAAAGGAAACAGAACAACCAAATATTAAGTAAATAAACAGTATAACCAAATACTTGCTCAATAATAAGCCAGGACCTCTATCCCATATATGGACTGATCCAGCCAATCAGTAGGAAACAAAGATAGGAAAGACTAAGAGAAAAGGTAAAATATAAAAGGGGGGGGGGGGGGGGGGGCGGGGCGGGATAGGTACTAATAGAGAGCAGAATCAGAGGGTAATATGAGGAGTATTTTGTAGGAGTTGAAGAGAGTACCATGAAGTAATTCGACAGCAGGTATGAATTGGTATCTTGGTGCGAGAAGGCAGGGTTTGGATAAATTTGTTCCAACAATTAAACAATGCTGGAGATAACGACTCCTTGTGTAATGAGGTCTCCAACCAGTTCATAGTGAACCAAAAATGTAGTTGTGAGGTCACTGTGTCTAAAGAGGGGGTGGAGGCCTGTACCCATTGAAGGATAACTTTTTTTACCTACCGCTGAGATAAGTTGATGAGCTTTTTATTATATTTTGGGGATATTGGGCTGATCTGCTATATGGTCAAACAGTGCCCAAGATTCAGTACATTGAATGACAACCGTAAAGAGTTTGTAGGATAACTATGTAATGATTGCAAAAAGGTGTGTATGTGTGAACAGTGCTAAAGACCATGAAAAAGGTCGGCATCAGGTATAGGTGCCGATTCTGTGGGCTCAAGGGCCCGAGCACACACGGAAATTGATGAGCACCCACGGGCCCGAGTCCCGCTGCTGGGCCGCCATATTAACTTGCTAATTTGCGGCTGCAGCACCCACATCGCCAGACCCGCCACCTGGGAAACAGTATGCCGGGAAGAAATGAATGTACCTGCACTGTAGGGGCATTTATGTATGTGGAACTCTGTTACCGTAATTTGAATATTGGAGACAACTGTGCTCCATAATATAAATTGGTATTATTTTGTGGCCACACCCCTTCCCCATGAAGCCACTCCTCTATATTTTTGGCTTGAGCTCCCACCAGCAAAAACATAAATCGGCACCTATGGCGTCAGGTGTGTGGCATTTGGGGCTATTGGATTTCTCTGCAGTGCCCATTAAATAGCAGCGTTTGGAGAGAAGTAAGTTTTATGAAATTAGTTTATAAAGCATTCCTGATGGGAACTAGGAGGGATAAGTTTAAGGATTATCAAGAACGTACAGAAGATGGTATCAGGGTCATGGGAGGAGGATAAGGACCTGTATCTTAAGTGTAGGTAACCTCTCACAGTGTGTCACTTCACTGAAAAGTAGCACAACTTCTAGTGGCTGTTATCACAAAGTACAGCGCCGATTTGTCCTGCAGTTGTTATTTCTGAGAAGGATAGAATATACTGACATATACATGTAAGCAACATTCGGGAATAGAAACCTATTAGCATGTTTTTCATGTGTATTATCTTCATTGGAAGAGAGAGGCTCAATTAAAAATCTCCCGCATAGATTCTATCAGGAGGGGAGAAGATATTTTAATTTGGTTACAATCTGAGTAATTAGTTTTTTATTGGCTAAGGCAGATAGGGTTTACTAGGTGCAAAAATAGAACAAAAAGCTGTTCCTACAAAATATATGTTTATTGGCTCCCTACTATTACTATTTGGATCCCATTGCACCAAGAACTTAGGGATTTAGTATCTTTAACTTCACAAAGTTATGGAAAGACCTTACATGTTACTATTATCCTAGTGTATGGGCAGTACGAATGGTGTAATGGTTAGCATTACTGCCTCACAGCACTGAGGTCATGGGTTCAATACCCACCATGGCTCTAACTGTGCGGAGTTTGTATATTCTCCCCTTACTCGCATGGGTTTCCTCCGGGTACTCCGTTTTTCTCCCACAATCCAAAAATATACTGGTAGGTTAATTGGCTCCCGAAAAAAATTAACCCTAGAATGTGTGTGTGTGCATGTACACGTGGTAGGGAATATAGATTGTAAGCTCCACTGGGGCAGGGACTGATGTGAATGGTCAAATATTCTCTGTAAAGTGCTGCGGAATCAGTGTGCGCTATATAAGAAACTGCTAATAAATAAAGAAATATTTGCTAAACAATTTATATAAGGAGAATGTGTATGTCAGTAACTCCGGTATTGGTGTAATTAGGGATGAGTATTACCAGGAAATAGATAATAATCCTTGATGTTTCCTGGTTATAAAAGTAAAATTGCACAAATAGGTTTATATTACATTTCCACAAGATCTCATGTCAATATAACTATAAGGTATATTGAAACATGACCATGATGGGTGATTTTCTTTGAATTCTCAATGAGAAATTCTATCTATCTATCTATCTATCTATGTTAAAAGCAGAAATATTGTTTAAGATGGAAATTAAAAATAATTCTATTATACCCCATTCTCACAAACACTTGGGATATTGCAGGGGCAAGCTCTGATGGACCAGGGAAGTGGCTGAGTGTGAACAGGTGTGTGCATCTACCTGGGTCTATTAACCAGGGAATGGGCATGGTACTTTTCCAGGGTTATTTCCAGATCCAGCACGGGTAGCTGCCAGTATGAATGGTGCAAACTGGGTTTGAAAGAAAAGAGCTAATTAGGGGATCAGTTGAAATGTGCTATCTTTTAAATGCTGCTGAGAGGTAAGGAGATAACATGGCTCACTGGAAAAGACAAAACGGTACGGGGGATGCTGGCCATTAGAGGGGAGGAGGAGATAATAAAAAGCAGGTCACTGGCACTGTGAAGGATGCCACAGTCATATAACATACCCAATATATTCACTGACAGGCATTAAGTAAACCCAGCAGTAGTTAGTGAACAAATTGAATGCACTTTGAAAACACTACTAAAAAGTGCATTGTCACAACCGCAGAAAGAGTGGTGCTGCCCATATGGATTGGCCATTTTATGGCCAGTGTATTAATGTATTTGGGAACTCTGCCCTGGCCAATCCTATAGTGCTGTCCTCACCAAGCTGCCCTGCTGCTAACAGTGCAACACCTGAATGCAGTCAATCAAACGTTCCATCACCACTGCTTATTGAGGAGTCATACAATTGTGACATGGACTCCTCTGCTGTGACCAAAGACAGCACGTTTATGTAGATAGATGAATTGTCAGTCACAACCTTCACCAGCGACACCATCTTACCCAGTGCTTCAACCTTCACCAGCGAAGACCTGGGTGTTTAAATTCCAACAGTAAGTTTTACTTTATAACTTTGTCACTCACGAACTTCTAAATTATTTAAAAAATATATAAATTAAATTAAAGAAATCATTAAAAAAATGTTTAGCTAAAGTAAAGTTAAATACATACTGAAACATCAACAAATACCTGTTGCAGCGTGAAGCTATTATGAAGAAGAGAGGAGGCCTCATGCACAGATTCACTTAAAACTTGTTTGGTTCTGGAGATAATTGATAATTTCGGTAAAAATTCAGGCCTCGGGATTAAATGGAGTAAATCGTTCATTTTACCCTTAAGGGGTGCCTGTCCAGCAACATCGCATGCACTTACCCCTATGAAATGGGTGGACAAAGTTAAATATTTAGGAATATGGGTATCTAGGGACACATCAAAATTTGAAGCTCTTAATCTAACACCCCAGATTGAATATATCAAATCTAAAATCAGACCATGGGGCAGGCTACCTTTATCTTTAACTGGCCGAGTTAATCTTGTAAAAATGATTATTCAACCAAAAATTATATATATAATACAGCACTCTCCTCTCTACTTGCCTCGGAGAATATTTCGTACAATAGAGGGCTTGATTTCTTCCGTGTTGTGGGGCAATAAGAGGGTTACATTAAGGCAAGCTATATTAACAAGAGGTAAAGGGAATGGAGGCCATGCACTACCAGAGGTTTTTTTTTTTTTTTTATCTCTCCTCTCAACTGGCATATATTAAAAAGTGGATAAAAAGGGGAGAGGAGAAGGAAATGGTAGAGGCTCTGGTAGACTTTGTGTCATACGGTCATACACCACTGCATATCTTATTATCAGGCAATATGTATAAAAGGAGGCCACCAATAGTGGGACAGGTAGTAAAGGTGTGGAGACTAACGGAGACTTTACTGGGTAATCAAGGTATTGACCCAGAGACACCATTATATAATGCCCGTTACCTGGCAGAATTAAAAGAACTCCAGGTCAGGGAAATCTGGGGATTAAAAGGAATAGTTGAAATCGGCCAGATGTATGAAGGAGGAGTTTTAGGTTCTTTTCAATCGATAAAAGTTGAATTCTCCTTGCCGAATAATTACCTGTTTAGATACTTACAACTCAGACATGCTTTAGACACCCAGTTCGTCAAAACAAAACCAGACATAAAAAACTAAATAACCAAGAAATTGATAAGAAACTCTTCATCGGGATATGAGATCTCCTTTTTCTACAGGGCCTTAACCCATTCGCAACATAATAATGGGACTGGAAGGTCTGAAGGAAAAATGGGAGAGGGACCGGGGTGGAATTACGGAGGCGGAATGGGATGAAGCAGTGACAAATATAAGCAAAACAACAAATCAAGCTAGGTATCAGCAGGTCCAATTATATATAATACATAGGTCATATATGACACCCGTACAAATGTGCAAATTTGGGGGGACAGACAGTAATAGATGCCCGAAGTGCTTTTTAAATGAGGGCTCATTTTGGCATCTCCTCTTGACATGCCCAGAAGTTGCCAAGTTTTGGTTGGAGGTGATAGAGGTAATAATATCTATGGGCATGCCTAGGAATATATGCACCCCTCGAATGTGTATTTTAGCTATAGTAAACGATCTACCTTTGGATAGCACTACCAGATTATTTCTTATTAGTATATCCTCCCTGGCAAAGATATGTATTGCAAGAAAGTGGATAGCAAAGGAAGGCCCTATATTAGATACATGGAAAAGTTTGGTAAATACGACTAAGGCTCATGAGAAATATGTACATCTGGCTAGGGGGACGGCTCATTAATTTCACAAGATTTGGGATAGATGGACGTTAGACAAGGAAACTATTTGTTTAGATCATTAGACAATAGCGAGTAACAGAGCTAGAAAAAACATGACGTAATAATAGAATTGGAAGTACTAGTTATAAGTACAGTATATATACAGTATATATATATATGTATCCATGGTAAAGAGAATAACGATCCGGATAACCCGGCTATGGAAGGTTAATGAGCAATGTAAACAGAATGTGTGATTCTCATTTCAATGTATAGCGCTAATTTGTGATACCCCTTTTTTAAAAAAGGTAAGGGTGAAAAACAAATAAATAAAGATTGAACTTAAAAAAAAAAACTCGTTTGGTGGCCCTAACGTGCTCTGTTTGTTTTTCTTATTTCTAGTTTACAATGTTCCTTAACGGAGATGCTCACAAAGATAGAGGAAGCCACAAAAGCCGTGACCACAGTAATGTGAGAACAGCTGAAGGAAATGGAACAGTCTATGCAGGTGCAAGAAGATGCATATCTCCAGTGCTTCTTTGAGAATGAGTGTGAGCTCCAGACCTCTTTCCGGACACAAATAATGGGTATGCATGAGCATATTAGCAGGGAAAATAGAGATTCAAAGTGGCTTTGCTTTATCGCCTGTTACAAGAGTGCAAGGGCATGCAAAACCTCTCCGCAGCCTCCATACAACCTAATACAAAAGCACATCGGCAGATAGCCCTGCCTGTTTACTACTATAAGACATTCTTAATGCACCATTTCCTGGGCCTGATATAGATGTTGCACTTTCTTACTCCTATACCAAAGGATGGTATCAGTGAGCAGCAGCAGCAGCAGCAGCAGCAGCAATAAGATGCCTTTTTAATACAGGCTCCTCTCTGTCTAACTGACACTATTTTATCAATAATACTCAATAAAACATAAACTATAGATAAAATGTGTTAATAGTAGTCCATGACTTTTACCTATACTCTATCAAGTTGTACCTGATAGAGTATAGGTAAAAGTCATGGATTAATTTCAACTTTCATACAATCTAGTGTATGTATGTTACTGTATCCTTAAATACTTATTATATGCTAAAATATATTCTGCTCAAGGAACCACATTCCAGAAGTTTGGAAAGGCAAGGACATTTTATAACCAGCTGGACATTTTTATAGATCATTTTCCCACACAAGAACATCCAGATATCCAGGAAGGAGATAAGAAACCAGACTGGACCTAATTATAAGACAGCAGATGTTAACCTGTCCTTGAAGGAGATAAGGAACCAGACTGGACCTAATTATTAAACAGTAGATGTTGACCTTGTCTAAAAAACTGTCTTCCGATATGATTTGTGATTTTGTAATGAGGAGAAATAACTGATTTATTGTGACCTTATCAGCAGACTTTTTAATTACTGTTTTTTATATCTTGCCTGTAATCAAAAACATTTCTTTGATATGGTGAAGGTTGTATCCTGTTTTTGGGTATAAATAAAGCTCGACCAAGGAGCCACTGTTCAGATCAGAAACCTCTGAGTTTAACCCCTACTCTGTGTGTTGTCTCTTCATTTTCTGATCTCCAGCCTGGCTGTTTAAAGCAAATTCTCTGACTGATGAAGACCTGGGGCCTTATTCTGATCGGTGCGGATTTCTCCGCATGCGGTCGTCCCGCCGATGGTTATCGTCTGCGCATGTGCAGAGGTCACTCTGCGCATGTGCAGGCGATTTCGCCGCACGATTCTTTACACGCCGCACAGGGGGCGTAGAGGGGCGTGAGGGGCTACTTAGCCTCATTACCCTATGCATACGCCCCGCGTTTCATGGGCGTTCCCATGCAAACGCGGGGCGTATGCATGGTAATGAAGCCGTGACGCGTGTGTAGGGGGCGGGCATCTGACATCGCCGGATGTCAGCTGCCCGCCCCCATAAATGATTTCACACGGACAAGTGTCCGTGTGGTCTTGGGTGGCGGGACCTAGTGGAGCGTGCGGCCCTGCATTCGATGTTCGGCGACCATCGAATGCAGGGGCTGCTCCCAAGACGGAGGAGGCGTAACCCCGTCCACTTTAATGCGGATCGCCACATATCCGCGTACGAACGGAGGTGGCGATCCGTATGGAAGGCGGGGATTCGCCTGCACGGTCGTGGCCGCATATTCTGATCGGGCCGCACCGATCAGAATAAGGGCCCTGGTGAGGTGTTTGAACCTCATCATACCTCACGCAATAGGGACTAGTGTCACAAAGTGAAACAACACTATCCGATTTGAAGAAACTATATTAGACACTCCTTGCATCAATCACCTAGCATCCTCTATATCACACTCCCTGATATTATTCATAATAATAGGTGCTTTGGAATAATACTATACCATACCTGGTTTATATACATGGGAAGCGGTCATCTATTAGAATGAACTTAGGTCTACAGTCATTAGGTCGACCCCACTAGGTCGACTGGCAGGAAGGTCGACCTGACTTAAGGTCGACATAGGCCAAGGTCGACATGACTTAAGGTCGAATTTGCATAAAGGTCGACATGAGGAAGGTCGACTGGTCATAAGGTCGACATGGGTTTTTCACTGTTTTTTGAGCCGACGTGCCGACAGGCGGTATTTCATGCCCTACCATCCACTAGGGCGTGGTGGGAGAATAAAATAGTGTGCCGAGCGCAGCGAGGCACCGTGCCCGAAGCATGGCGAGCGATGCGAGGGTCCGATTCTCATTGCCAACTGTGTCCATGTCGACTGTGTCGACATTCGGATAAAAAACAGTGAAAAACCCATGTCGACCTTATGACCAGTCGACCTTCCTCATGTCGACCTTTATGCAAATTCGACCTTAAGTCATGTCGACCTTGGCCCATGTCAACCTTAAGTCAGGTCGACCTTCCTGCCAGTCGACCTAGTGGGGTCGACCTAATGACTGTAGACCTAAATTCATTCTGACAGATGTACCGATTCCATATGAGGGTCAACTTTTGATTGGAATTCTGACTCAATCTCATCATGGCAATTAAACATAATTTAGCAATGTATGCTGTATATTTCAAACTGCGTTAATATCTTCATTCAGGGTTACATTAAGCCACACAAGGTGCACACTACTTACACAAGAATATTTTCAAAACTAATTACATTATTAAAGTGATGTTTTACCAGTTAACATTGTTTATCCATGTCTCTGAGGATGAGTGCACCCCACCCAAGTTTTTTTTTATTTGTTGTGCTTTGTGGCTTTTACATATGACTTGGGGGTGCACTTCTGACCATCTCATACACATACACCTACAGGGATAATAATCTGACAGGTGGAGGGAAAATTTACTTGCGGAAGAACAATATCATAAGCAAAGCTAAATACATTTTATTTTCATTTTCACAGATATCTTTATTGGATGGTCTGGTTGTCCCAATGATGCCAGAGTTCTGGCCAATTCGGATCCGTGATACAGTAGTTAGGGGGTTGGGAATACCATACCGGATTTAAGAAAATAATCCCTTTCTCTGGGAGACCTCTATTATTCTTTAAATGGATTATTTTCTTAAATCCGGTGTGGTTTTCCCAACCCCCTATCTACTGTACCACAGATCTGAATTGGCAAGAACTCTGGCATCATTGGAACAACCAGACCATCTAATAAAGATATCTGTGAAACTGAAAATAAAATGTATTTAGCTTTGTTTTATAATACTCATCATATCTCTTCTGTACCCTCCCCCTCCTCCCCCACCGGCTACCATCAGTGCACAAGAACTTGCCTCCTACTTTAAGGACAAGATTGATAACATCCGAGATGAAATGGAATGCTCCACAATCTCTAACCCTATTTCTGCCACACCTGAACCCTCTGGCACTTTCTCTTCGTTTGAGCCCACAAACGAAAAGGAAGTATCCGCACTCTTCTTATCCTCCTACTCTACTACCTCTCCTCTTGATCCTATACCTGCACAAGTCATTAAAAATCTATCTCCTGTGCTTATTCCAACCTTAACTAAAATCTGCAATCTCTCTCTTGCTACTGGTACTTTTCCGT
The DNA here is from genome assembly GCF_055691185.1 of Crinia signifera. Classification (NCBI taxonomy): domain Eukaryota; kingdom Metazoa; phylum Chordata; class Amphibia; order Anura; family Myobatrachidae; genus Crinia; species Crinia signifera. The sequence goes on from NC_139220.1 coordinate 211,453,133, forward strand.
CTCTGCTCAAACATGCAGCGATTACTCCCATTCTGAAAAAAACACAATTCTGACCCTAACTCTCTCTCTAACTATCGTCCTATCTCAGCTCCCATGCCTCTCCAAGCTACTCGAGAGACTTGTCTACTCTCGCCTAACAAACTTTCTTAACTCCAACACCCTATTAGACACACTTCAGTCAGGCTTTCGCTCTCAACACTCCACTGAGACAGCACTGACTAAAGTGGTGAATGATCTGGTAACAGCTAAGACTAAAGGCCATTACTCACTGCTTATTTTTCTAGATCTTTCTGCTGCGTTTGACACTGTGGATCACACTCTCCTTTTACAAACACTACACTCCCTAGGTCTTAATGATACAGCCCTTTCCTGGTTTACATCTTACCTATCTGATCGCTCTTTCACTGTTCGCTTCTCTGACTCTACTTCCTCTTCACTACCTCTGTCAGTCGGAGTTCCACAAGGCTCAGTCTTAGGTCCTCTGCTTTTCTCAATCTATACCTCCTCGCTTGGCAAACTAATCAGCTCCTTCGGATTTCAGTATCACTTATATGCGGATGATACTCAAATCTATCTATCAACCCCAGAGTTGTCACCAGTGGTTTTGGGCCGAGTCTCTGAATGTCTCTCTGCCATCTCACTTTGGATGTCTTCTTGCCAACTCAAACTTAATATTTCCAAAACTGAATTACTTATATTCCCGCCAACTAAGAACAGTTACCATCCTGATATCTCCATCACTGTTGACAACTCGACAATCTACCCTACCCAACAAGCTCGTTGCTTAGGGGTCACCCTCGACTCTGACCTGTCCTTTGTTCCCCACATTCAATTTGTCTCCAAATCATGTTACATGCATCTAAAAAACATATCCAAAATACGACCGTATCTCACACAAGACACTACTAAATCTCTTATCCATGCACTCATTATATCCCGCATTGATTATTGCAATAGTCTCCTAACTGGACTTCCCAAGAACAGACTCTCACCACTGCAATCAATTTTAAATGCTGCTGCTAGGCTGATCTTCCTTGCAAGACGCTCATCGTCTGCTGATCCGCTCTGCCAGTCCCTCCATTGGTTGCCTGTATATTACCGTATTCAATATAAAACACTTCTACTTGCATATAAAGCTATTAACCATACTGCACCAGCATATATCTCTGCACTTATCACACAATATCTCCCATCTCGACCACTCCGCTCTGCACAAGATTTGCGTCTCTCATCTGAGCGGATCACTAGCTCCCATTCACTATTACAGGACTTTCATCGGGCTGCTCCCATCCTATGGAATGCCCTTCCATGCACAATTAGACTCTCCGCTAGCCTCCAAACTTTCAAGCGTTCCCTGAAAACTCACCTCTTCAGGCAAGCCTATCATATTTAAGTTCTACACGCATAACCCTCTGAGGCACTTATGTATTATATAGCTTCCCTTCTGGACTTGTAACTTGTTGGGACTGCTATGCTATTACTGATGCCTGTCCTTGTGTTTCCCTCCTATGTCCCCATAGATTGTAAGCTTGCAGCAGGGCCCTCTAACCACCAAGTTTGTCTGTTGTTACCCAGTTTGTTTTATCACTGTACTATTGTAAAGCGCAACGGAATCTGCTGCGCTATATAAGAAACTGCAAATAAATAAATAAATACGTCACATTTACATAAAAAATATGCTGCTTACCAATAGGTGTGGTCAACTACAGCCTGTAGAATTATAGAATGCCAGGCTTTGCAGTTGTATTAATCTGTAGGTTTGTTAGGGGGAGCAATGATAGGGTTGTGTGTCCTGTGTATGGCTCCAGCACATTGCAAATATTCACATTGCAGGAGTCCAATGATGGTGTCATCTAGTTGCTGACCTTGAGGCAAGGAGATGAAGCGATAGTAAAGGTCTTCCAGCAATGCCTGCATGACTTCATGCACTAAAGTAGAAACCGTGGATCTCCACACTCCAAACAAGCAGGAGATTGTGCAGTATTCGCCATGGATGGCATACCACCACAATGCAATCACTAGTCCACCACGTGCAGTGTGGAGAACGCAGCAGGAGCCGCTACAAGCACCCGTGAGTGTAAGTCACGGTGGTGCACTGCAGGACCCTAACATCTCCGGCAGCGTGGGTGAGAGACACGCGTACCGGCCACTACACCCAGGTCCGCATTGTCAGTCTCCTCAGGCGGGACACTCCACCAAGTAAACACCGCACAGGACTCTTACCATCCGGCAGCACAGGTGATGTATGCGCTCACTATGCTATGATCCATTGCTCCTACAAAAGGACATTGTTACCACCAGCAATTTACTAAAATACCCACAGTATGGTCCGGCATTAAACCCAGTCGACACAGTGTCAACATATGCAAAATTGTCAGTTTCTATATAAATTCAGAGAGATTATTATTCTTATTATCTTTTTTTATCTAGAGCTAACATTTAGCTTGCTTTTATGTGCACATTGGTATTATAGCATATGCTAATATACACGTTTAATCTTTTAGGTGGCCACCTTACAAATATACATGTATATGTATATTCTGTATGATAATTAAATTGTTTTTTTGATACATTAATTCGAAGCAGTCTCCAGTCTTTTGCTGTACATGTGATCCCCTCCATGGTGCATTGGAAATTGGTACAATTTATTGTGTATATATTAGCACAATCTTCCTATTTCCCTTTTGGGTAATATACATTTTACTGTACAAGTTTGCGATGCAGGACTAGGTCCAGACCACAGACTTGCTACTTATTTTGCACTGACACTAGTGCAATTTTTGCAAGATTTCTGCTCATTTAAATTATCATAGTATACATTTTTTCTTTACAAGTGTCCATTTATTTTTAAAGGGATATTAGCGCCCAAGTCCACCTCCGTTCCTTCGGTGGTACTATATAAGAAACTGTTAATAAATAATAAATAAATGTATGGCTTTAAAACAAATAAGCCTTAAGACTGTAGATCTGTTCCATGCAGTGCTGGTAATCTGAATTCAGATTATGCCATTATGGACATAAACTCTGGGCGTTCGCATGGGCACAACTATCGGCCACCGCCCCATGCCCCGCACCCAGAGAACAGTCTGTTTGTCGTGGGCCCATGCACCCGGCGTATGCACATTCACAGAAATGCGGCTGCGCATGCGAACAAATGCGGGCTGCGATCAGACCAGAATGACCTCATCTTTGTGTTGAAAAAAAGTTCCCTTTAAATTACTTAATTTTTCCCAGCAATCAAAGTTCACTGATAAACTTCACTCTATTTACTGTTAGTTTCAGACTTTTGTTGGCACCATATTTGGTGGGAATGCCCAATGATTTGTTCATATTTGGATAATGTATTATCACTGACCATTTACAATTTACCTCTTTGTGCATTATTCGCCATGGATGGCATACCACCACAATGCAATCACTAGTCTCCTACTTGCAAAATGGGTTTTCTGCAGTTTGTGGTCTGTCTAGAGCAGGGGCGGCCAAACCTGTCCTCAAGATCTACCAATGGTGCATGTTTTCCAGGCAACCTGTGGATCTATAGTAGGAATGAATGCAGCAGGTTTTAAAATGTGACAGTTAGTAATGACTACAGCTGTGCAGCAGCTAGGTAACCTGGAAAACGTGGACTGTTGGTAGATGTCGAGGACCGGTTTGGCCACCCCTGGTCTAGAGAGTGCTTGGCTGATGAGGTCCAGCACATGAAATGTCCCATGTGACATGTGAAAATGTTCCATACAATTGCTTGTGCGCAAAAGCTTTCACAGTAGACCAGGAAATTTCTCTGTGACTGTGGTCTCTGGGCCAGAGCTGGTCCTAGCTAATTTGGTGCCCTAGGCAAGATTTTGGCTGGTGCCCCCAGCTGTCATTTTCACAACTAGGCAATTTTGATTTGAAAGCAGCTCAGTGTCATTGTTTGATCTGCTTTCAGCGCAATAGCCGAAAATTGGGGAGTGAGGGGATTTTAGCACAAGGCTAAGACCTCCTCAATCTATAACCCAGCGCTTTAATGTTACTAAACGAAGAAAGGGAAGTTCTGGTGCCGGTAGCCCGGGGGGGGGGGGTGCTGGCGACTGCAGCCGGTGTGGGGGGGGGTGTGTGCTGGCGACTGCAGCCAGAGGGGGGGGTTTGCTGGTGACTGCAGCCAGGGGGGCAACTGCAGCCAGGGGGGGGGGGCGTTGGGGTGCTGGTGGAGGCTGCATTGGGAGGTTGGGGTAGCGCTGCTGTAATGCCGGGGGGAGCGAGGCAGTGGGCGGTGTTTGTTGGGCGGGGGGGCTCACCTGCTCTGCTGCCTCCAGGTGGGGAACGCGAGCAGTGGGACGCCGCACACGAAGTACCAATGGAGGTGCTGTGCGCTATCGCGCATGCGCAGCAGCCCTCCCGTGGTCATCATGAATGTGGGTCATCTTTTTCAAAGCCCTGTTTGAGGGCGAAACGCGTTAGAGCCAGCCATCCAGCTTACTGATAACTATAAAGCTTAGCCATTGTATTTTGTTATAATAATCAATAATGTTTCAATATAAGAATGAATTATTAACAATATTAGCCTGTAACTGCAAAGAGAAAGCACCTGCACTCTGGTTTCAGAGAAGAATCACATGTCAGCTATCTGCGCTCATCTCAGAGTCAGACCAGACAGCCAGAGACCACAAAGATAGATGTGCTAAGAGATTGTAGCTCAACAGACATGCAGATATGAAACCAGAGCTGTATGAAACTATAAGATTAGAAAAGGGACGCTAGACATAGCACGTACTTTTATGTTATCATATGTACGGGGGGGATTTTTTGTAGTCTGTACGCCCTGTGTTGGGCAGGATATGTGTGGGCGGCCAACTATGGCTGCATATAAATATGTGAGCTGTTATCAATAAATTTCAGAATGCTTTGAAGACATAACTGATTGGTGGTGTCTCTCCTCATTGTGTTCTCACCAATGCATTGGTAAAAGATATCTGAGAGGTGACCTGATTAATTGAAGGGATTTCTTAGTGATTCAACTGCGATATCAACATGGGGGCTTGCCAATTTGCCGGGATGACACATGAAAGGATCGACATCTAATGGCACACTTCTGAACTGGAAGGATCTCTGAGACTCTGACACAACCCGGGTGAGTAATGGATTGATTTCAGTCTGTTGCTCAAGTCAGACTCTTTGAGTTTCATCTAGTATTTTGTAAGAAAACTATACATTTCCTGTCTTTCCTTGCTGTCATTATAGTAACCCAATTAACTGGTCACACACCCTAGGGTATTTGAGTTGTATTGTAGTTGTATTGTGTTATTTCATTTTCAAGATATAATAGACTACATTGCTGCTATATATGTTTATATGTTTTATATGTGTTTGAAAGTTTGGACCAGCCTTTATGGGGTTTGTTAGTTAACTGGACACTGAGGTATTGGTCCGCCTGCCTCCTCAGTCGACAGTTTGTTGTCTCGTGTCTGTGTCAAGTAAACGTTGAAAAAATTGTTTTAAAGTTTAAATCAAATGAGTGTAAAGTGTATAAGGGCTGTTAATTAGTCCATAGGTACTTAAAGACCACCCTTGGCACTTGCCACCATAGGCTTGACCTGTCTCTTGTCAACGGTGGCCCCTGGATGTTCCTAAGGGACCGTACCAGCTCAGCCTTTACAATTGATCGCATTATTGTCATGTCTGTATAAGTCAAACGTGGTTGAATGACTGATCCAAGTACTTGCCTTTATCCTATAGGCACTTGTACCCATTGTACAACCAGCATTGTGTTGTGGTATAAACCAGTATACGGTTTCAGTTATTATGCAACTTTAACCAGTGTTTTACAAATAGAACACCTTTTAAGATAACCATTTCAGAAAAGGAAAAGGTTTAACAGAGTTTGTTGTTATTGTGGGATGTCATTTGAATGCAGAATTATTGTCAGGATATATAATTCTATCATATCCTTCATGTTTAGACAAATGGCCCATTAATCATTGCAATATACCAACAATTTGTCCAAAAAGTTTTCAAGAATTAGCAAAAATTAAATACGGTGTTAAGATTTCAAATATCATAGATGTAGGATATCTTCCTAATGTTAAACCCAGACAAATTAAGTGGGTTAATTTTCAGAGTAAACAGATTGGTAAAGTCAGTGTCTAAACAAAAGGCAGCCAGTGATACACAGTTTACTTCCCGCACAACTATACATCCCGCTTCACCGCAATTGGATACGGCCAATACCCATAGAGCTTAATTACCCCTATGGGAGGGGACGGGAATAAGATACAGGAGCGCTCACCTACAGAAGTTGTTGCGGAACGGGAAGGTAGGAAAAGGTATTAAAATCATCAATACCATTTTTAAGAGGGCTAATTTTCCCAAGTAAGGGACATTAGATCCACAGCAGTCTTGGAAAAGATTCCAAGTCACAGACGGTCATTGGTTACAGAGGAAGAAGGGTTATTTAGACACTGTACAAATATGGCAAATTGTTTCACAAGAAATTGATGTAGGGAAAAAAGTCTGAACAGGAAGATTATATGACTGATATAATGCCACCACCGTATGTTCCAATAATACATAATATTGTTGACAATGTTGAAATTGGTTTGGTGGGGTCATCACAATTAGTAATGCCCACAAATGTAGAACAAAAGACACCTGAAAAACGTTATTTAAAAACACTAAGTGTTTCAGAAACACCAGAGGATACACTAAGCCTTAAAGATGTAATCCAAAAATGCCCTGTTTGTGGGGAATGTGTACCGGAGGGCAGTGAAAATGGTCGATTTTGTAATATTGACTTGATGCAAAGGAGATTATGGGATTACAATACTAGTCCCAATAGAAATGGTAGTCTAAAGTCAAGATTTAACATACCTGGTAATGAATACCAAATAATGCCTGTCAGAATGAATAGACATCCTAACCCCAGACATTCAACTAATTTAGGACCTAATGATGTTGGGTATGTTGCAGAAAATGTAGAACAGGAAAAGTACATACCATGGTTTCCCTCAGATATTATGCACATTGCAAATGATTTACCAGATATCAGAAAGAGTCCAGCAAAATTTGAAAAGAGAATCAAACAACTGTGTACTATTTACACACCATGTTGGGTTGACTTAGAACAGATTCTTAAAGCCTCTATAGGAATAGGTGAATTCAATATTATTCAAGCCATAGGTGCCCAACAAGCACAAGGTGATAGAGGGGCAATTGAGGCAGCCCCCACTCCTCCTAATCGCTACACTACAGCTTCAGGCAAACAGTTGTTATATAGAGTGCAATACAGATGTGATCAGATTAGAGACACTGCAGCAGCCGAGCCTGATTTGGTGAAAATAACCTCACCATAAGACAATACTATAACAGATTGTCAGTCAGACATGAAAATGAAGGATTTTCCCCCTAACAGAGGCAATAATGTCAGACTGTTCCAACTTATCTCCTTGTAAATGATGAATTTACACCTGTACCTAATGAATTTTTAACCTCACCTACATGTCCAGTGAATCTGCTTGGAGGTGATATATACCAGTCATATTCCAGCTGCCATGAAGCCCAACATTGAAGCTGCAATCGAAGTTTACCTATCACAAGAAACTGCCATAGGGGTAAAATGCATTTAAGTAGAGTTTTATTCAAGGTTCTAGCAGAAAACAACATTCAAGGTTACACCCATTTTGTTATGTTATGTTTTAAGTAAAGGTAGATGTTTATTAAGAAACCATTATTTGGCCAGCTGCATTGTTTTCTTCTTCCCAAATGGGGGATGAATATATATATAGAATGGGAAGAAGAGAGATCAATGAGTTAATTACACGTGATGAGGTCATTAGCAACATTAATTAGAACATGTCTTATTTACAGAAATAAATTTGCTGGGTCAACATTAGTATTAGTACCAGAGTTTGGTGTTGATTGGAAGCATAGAGGTTATTGCATAGCTTCAGGTACACCTAATGCACATTCACAAACTGTAATAACATTGATGAAACATAGGAGGTTTGCAGTTATTAAATGCCAAGATCATATTAGACAAATTGATCTTGTTTCTAGGGGTAACGAATGATTGGTTGGTTGACATTGTTACTAGGGAGGTCCCTCCCATGTAATGACACATATAACAATAATTGATTGTTTGGTTTTGTTATTATATTAAGATTGATTTACTCAGTGCCGTCTTAACATTAGGAAGGGCCCCTGGGCAACCTAGTTCACTGGACCCCCCCCCCCCCCCAAATTAGTTTGCCCAGGAGCCCACAGTCACCTCCCCAACCCTCACCTCTCTGGCTCCGTGCGGCAGCCAGTCAGCTTCCGGCGTAATGTCCCTTACACATAATTCCCCTCGTAGTGCCCCTTAAACATTGCCCATATTACTGCCCCTTACAGAATTCCCATACTGATTCCATATAAGAGGAGAGACCTCATTGCCACGTCCCTCTATCCCCACCACAAACACCCTGTCCCCCAACATACACCCCATAACCCTCTATCCCCACCACAAACACCCTGTTCCACCCACAGACCCCCTATAAAGCTTTACTCACATATACACCCTAGTCCCCCTGTTTGTGCCACATTCACTCCCTATTCCTCTACACCACTCCCAATTACACACCCTACTCTTTCACTGTCCCCAACATACCCATACCATCCAACACCAGGGTGGTGAGTCTGGACCTCTTTCAGGTTTGTTATACTGGAGCTCGAGCATGGTCCCCCTTCTGATGGCCACAACTTACCAGCACATTGGGAGCCGGGTGGGCGGGATGATGATGTTAGCTGCGGCGGCTGTGATGGCTGTCATGAGAGGGGAGCAGTGCCGCGGATCGCCCCTGCGCGCGACATCTGACAGTGGGGACCCCCCAGCTGTCCGCTGCCCAGGCGCTCCCAGTCCCCGCTGTAACAGTGCACTAGTGTGTGCTGCTGCGCCTGCTATTTAAGATTCACATATCCCGCTGGACCGCGCTAGCCAATAGGCGCTCGCGGTCAAGCAGCCACCAGTTGATTGGCTGCTGGACCGCAAGCGCCTATTGGCTGGCGGTCCAGAGGGAGACGTGAATTTTAAATAGCATCACGTCTCCCGCACACAGCGAGCTGCGGTGGGAGCTAGCGGGGGAGATGGAGTGGGCGAGCTGGCGGTGCTGGGACGGCTCCAGCGCCAGGATAGCTTCCATCGCCCGGAGCTGGTGCTCCACCGGCACCGCCCTCGCTACGCCTCTGCCGCCACCGCCCTGATCCCCCTGCCCGGATCCCCCAGCGAGGGTGAGCGGATTCCCGGACCCCGGCCACCATCTTTCCCATTGGGCTGGGTCGGGGGCCCCTAGGTCCTAGGGCCCCCGGGCAACTGCCCATCGTGCCCAATGGGAAAGACGGCACTGGATTTACTAAAAGAGTATCAAAAGGAGTAGTAACTCTTCAAAAAAAAAAAAACTGACATTTATTAGATGTTATAACAGTGTATTTGGATAAAGTCAGAAAATAAAAGAGTAACATCGAAATAATTACAGAGAGTTATAAAAATGAATACAGCCATATGGCCAAGTAGTAGTATTTGTTTAAGATATAATTAAGAGACAAGGGTGTTTATGAAATAAATTAAGATAAAGCATTTGTCACATTTGTAGAGGTTACAAATCGATATTATTGATTTTATTCAGTTACAGAAAAGAAGGTTTATGTACGTATATGAAAGTGTTTATATGTTAAAGGCATGGCCTGAAGTGTCTGAAATTGAGCAGTTTACTGCCAGAAAAAAGATTTTGCAAGAATTGGTATGTAGATATGGTTTATCAAGTGTCATAGAAAATGACCAAGGAACAAATACAGTATTATAGGGAAAGTTTTTCAAATAATGTGTGAAATGATGGGAATGGAATCAAAAATACATATGTCTTTATATCCAAAGGTGGTTAGGACGGTATCTTACAAGGGAGAAAGGAGTGGCATGACCAGAAGCACTGCACTAGTGCTTCATAGTATTTATGCCACACCTGGGCCTCTGCTTAACCTCTCTCCTCATAAATTCAGATGGCAGACCAGATACGATACGGTACTGATCCAAAGACTGACTTTGAAATTGCATCATCATTTGACTGTTCAAAATGTTATCCACTTATTTAAGCAGTTACAAGACCTTCGTCGAGTTCAACAGGAGATCCAACGTCTTCTTCATTTGGTCCAGAGCACGATACACAGCCTGGAGACCATGTTATGGTGAGAAGTTTCTTGCATTCAGGTTCCTTTGCAGATACACAGCCTGGAGACCATGTTATGGTGAGAACTTTCTTGCATTCAGGTTCCCTTGCAGATTGATGGGACAGTCCTTAGCAAGTATTGCTGACAACAGATACAGCTATGAAAGATGCTGAGAAGGACATTTACCTGGATTCGCAGGTCGCATTGCAAAACGGTGAGATGTTCAAGTTTTAAAATCACCAAAGGCTAAGCTGTGTGCATACACAGAGACTTTAATAGAGTTCTTCAATCAAGATGGAAAGCATTGTTTATAACTGACTGTATACTTACGGGACAATGTTAAGGACAATATTCAAGTTGCGTGAGTGGAGTAATCATGGACATTGCAGTATTTGAAAGTAACAAAGGTGTGAGTGTCCCCTCCAATGGTGCCAAAGCAATAGATACAGGAAATATAAGGAAGTACACCCCTTACAGATGGGAAACGATCCTCTTCTCCAAAGTACGACCACAAGTTTTAATGTTCACAATTTCCGCCAAAAGGTACCAATGGGGATTGCAGTATTTATAATTATCTACTTTGGAGAGGGGCCCAGTTGAGGTTCATGGTCTGAGTACCTGTCCATTAGTATGGATAGGGGTTATTTCACTAAGTCCAATTCCTTTGTCCCTTCTAAGCAGGTCAACAAGAACATTTAAGGATATTTATAAGGAACAGGGTACAACACCCTTTGAAAGATGAATTTGTGATTATTGTACTTCCACCAGAGGAGAAAGATATACTCTGATGTATGGATAACATGGTATATTATTCAAAAGAATATCTAAGTTGACGGTATAATTCACTGTATGGACAGGTAACAAATGCAACTGATTGTTGAGTATGCATTAACACACCATTGATGAGTAATAACATGCCAATGTCACCATATGTTTCATATAAGGAAATACTAAATAGTTACTTTTGGAAATTTGTGGAGAAAAAAAAGGATTGTGATTTATATAAGATATCATTATTTTGTTTCAGCAAAATTATAAGTGAGATGAAACTAGATTTTAGGTAAACAGAGGAATGTACACACTTACACTACAAGGAAATGCCATACAAGATAAAAGTTTATGTAGGATATTGCGACAAAATTGTTACAATGCATACGCCATACAGTATGTTCTGCTGAATCATGTGCAAATATTTTTAAAGGTTTTCGGTTTATCGTATGCACCTTAGATTGAAATGATAAAGTATTTGAGTTTACACTACATATGAATGTTCCAGAGTTTAAAGTTATAAGTTAGGAATAATGGTTTGCACCATAGTTCTAGAGTTTGACGTTCTTTTTCTTTATGCTAAAACCAAAATTTATAATATTGGTTGAAAATATGGTTTGAAAAGATTACCAATAAAGTTTTAAGATTTTGCTATTTTGAAATAAAGGGAATATATACCAAAGTCTTATACAATAACCCATGTTGAGTTGAATGAAGTCTTTTCACTGGTCAATCAACATCTAAAAAGAGACATTAATCCGGTTATTAGGAAATATATTCCATTTATCGATTCTCCAGTAAAAATCATATGGATACCACCTTGGAAAATATCTGTACATATATATGGAAATGGTGGTTATTTGGACAATCAACAAGAGATTATTGAGTTTGCACAAGTTATGGACAATGTTACTGAACTTTACAATGACATTTTTAAATATGATGGACATGATCTAAAAGCTAAAAAACAATGAAATATTACAACAATTATTTCGGACTTCATCTCATTACTGAAAGTTAAGTTTGGATAGGAAAAATGTATAATTTACTAAGCCCCGAGCCAGACAAAGTAATTTACTGATGTTTCCTTATAAAAGCTGTTGGAATTGCAATTGTACTATATCTGTGTTTTAAGATACTGCTTTGCTGTTTTTCAGTTTGTCAAAAACGGATAAAGAAAGCTTGTGAATCCTCTAAATATAAATCATTGCAGAAGAGTCTGGTAAAAAAAGTCCAACAGCAGTCTACCTTAATGGAGATGCGCCAACAGTCCGCCAACTGGAAACAGCCAAGGACCAACTCACTTGATAGGGTGTAGCATCCTACTTGTGGAAACAAAGCCATGTTTCTTTTTTATGCCATTAGAGTAGACTGTTATTGCTTAGACTTGTTGGGCAGAGAGATTGTAATACCAGATAATTCTGTAGTGTTTGATTATTATAAAGACGTGGGAAATGATAACTATAAAGCTTAGCCATTGTATTTTGTTATAATAATCAATAATGTTTCAATATAAGAATGAATTATTAACAATATTAGCCTGTAACTGCAAAGAGAAAGCACCTGCACTCTGGTTTCAGAGAAGAATCACATGTCAGCTATCTGCGCTCATCTCAGAGTCAGACCAGACAGCCAGAGCCCACAAAGATAGATGTGCTAAGAGATTGTAGCTCAACAGACATGCAGATATGAAACCAGAGCTGTATGAAACTATAAGATTAGATAAGTGACGCTAGACATAGCACGTACTTTTATGTTATCATATGTACGGGGGGGGGGGGGGGATTTTTTGTAGTCTGTATGCCCTGTGTTGGGCAGGATATGTGTGGGCGGCCAACTATGGCTGCATATAAATATGTGAGCTGTTATCAATAAATTTCAGAATGCTTTGAAGACATAACTGATTGGTGGTGTCTCTCCTCATTGTGTTCTCACCAATGCATTGGTAAAAGATATCTGAGAGGTGACCTGATTAATTGAAGGGATTTCTTAGTGATTCAACTGCGATATCATTACCAGCAAACAACTTGTATGTCAAGCAAACCACTGGGCGATTGCCGTCTGATTTCCATCACCCTGCCTTCATCACCGTGCGTGGAACGGTATATCCGCCAGCCCTTGTCTACCGGGCAGTGTGGAGAACGCCAGCTGGAGCGGCTACAAGCACCCGTGAGTGAAAGTCACGGTGGTGCACTGCAGGACCCTAACATTTCCAGCAGCGTGGGTGAGAGACACGCGTACTGACCACTACACCCAGGTCCGCATTGTCAGTCTCCTCAGGCAGGACACTCCACCAAGTAAACACCGCACAGGACTCTTACCATCCGGCAGCACAGGTGATGTATGCGCTCACTGTGCTATGATCCATTGCTCCTACAAAAGGACATTGTTACCACCAGCAATTTACTAAAATACCCACAGTACGGTCCGGCAATAAACCCAGTCGACACAGTGTCAACATATGCAAAATTGTCAGTTTCTATATAAATTCAGAGAGAGATTATTATTCTTATTATCTTTTTTTATCTAGAGCTAACATTTAGCTTGCTTTTATGTGCACATTGGTATTATAGCATATGCTAATATATACGTTTAATCTTTTAGGTGGCCACCTTACAAATAGTCATGTATATGTATATTCTGTATGATAATTAAATTGTTTTTTTGATACATTAATTCGAAGCAGTCTCCAGTCTTTTGCTGTACATGTGATCCCCTCCATGGTGCATTGGAAATTGGTACAATTTATTGTGTATATATTAGCACAATCTTCCTATTTCCCTTTTGGGTAATATACATTTTACTGTACAAGTTTGCGGTGCAGGACTAAGGGGGTTATTCTAGTCCATTCTTTCTGACAAAATCCTTCTTAGATGGACAAAACCATGTGCACTGCGGGTGGGGCAGATGTAACTTGTGCAGAGAGAATTAGATTTGGGTGGGGTTTTTCTTCAAAGTGAGATCTATATTGAAGTGTAAAATCATGCAGTCAGTATTTTCCCTGCACAGAAACGAAATAACTCACCCAAATCTAATTCTCTCTGCACATGTTACATCTGCCCCCCTGAAGTGCACATGGTTTTGTCCATCTAAGAAGGATTTTGTCAGAAAGAATTAACTAGAATAAACCCCTAAATCCAGACCACAGACTTGGTACTTATTTTGCACTGACACTAGTGCAATTTTTGTAGATTGCTGCTCATTTAAATTATCATAGTATACATTTTTTCTTTACAAGTGTCCATTTATTTTTAAAGGGATATTAGCGCCCAAGTCCACCTCCGTTCCTTCGGTGGTACTATATAAGAAACTGTTAATAAATAATAAATAAATGTATGGCTTTAAAACAAATAAGCCTTAAAACTGGAGATCTGTTCCATGCAGTGCTGGTAATCTGAATTCAGATTATGCCATTATGGACATAAACTCTGGGCGTTCGCATGGGCACAACTATCGGCCACCGCCCCATGCCCCGCACCCAGAGAACAGTCTGTTTGTCGTGGGCCCATGCACCCGGCGTATGCACATTCACAGAAATGCGGCTGCGCATGCGAACAAATGCGGGCTGCGATCAGACCAGAATGACCTCATCTTTGTGTTGAAAAAAGTCCCCTTTAAATTACTTAATTTTTCCCAGCAATCAAAGTTCACTGATAAACTTCACTCTATTTACTGTTAGTTTCAGACTTTTGTTGGCGCCATATTTGGTGGGAATGCCCAATGATTTGTTCATATTTGGATAATGTATTATCACTAACCATTTACAATTTACCTCTTAAGGATCTGTTGCATGTTTTGTCACATAAACCATTTTCCTACACATCTAAGATATGCATAATTAAATAATAAATTATGTGAGTCTTCTTGCTACCGTCGGCCTGGAGGATTGCTGGTCTCGTCACTTGCATACAATGGGCAGAACGACGCAATGGGCGCAAAATTTTGCGAGCTGGGGACCCTTTCCTCCGTATAATTGATGCCCTGAAGCTCCTCCCAAAGGACGATTAATCATGTTCTAATTTATTATTCTTGTTCTTTTAATTCTTCTTGTTCTTTAATCATTAGTGTTTCTGATTTTAAAGTTGTTATATTGTAATTATTAATGAATGTTCTTAATTATTTATGCTACATTAACCAAATTATTTAAGTAAATTAGTTATTAGTTAACACATGTCCTCATTACTGTGTCAGCTGTATGAATGTGCAGGTGTGAATGTTCCTAAAACACCAGCACTATCCACGCCACCCCGAAGCGTGGCGAGCACAGCGAAACGTGTCCTCCGACCTTTTTATACCCCCACTAACCACGTCAGCGTGGAGTTAATTTTATATAGTGTGGCGAGTGCAGCGGGCCACCGAGCCCGAAGCGTGGCAAGCGCAATGAGCCCCGCGAGGGGCCGTGTATTACTTGGGTGTGGTATGTTTCTCCGACAGTCGGGATCCCGACTGGCCGGACTCAGACAGCGTGGCCAGCGCAACAAAGCCCCTTGCGGGCTAGCTGCGCTCTCCACCTATTCTATTCTCCCTCTATAGGGGTCGTGGACCCCCACGAGGGAAAATAGCCGACGGCCGTCGGTAACCCGGCCGTCGGTGTTTTAACAGTCGGGATCCCAACGTCGGGTTAATGACTGTCGGGATCCCGACTGCCAGAGAAACATACCACACCGACTGTCGGGACCCCGTCCGGCACCCATATTACTTTACATGTATTCCGCATCCGCTCACCACGCTTCGGGCTCGGTGGCTCGCCACACTATATGTAATCAACTCCAATCCGACGTGGATAGTGGGGGAATGAAAAGGTTGGAGGACGCTTTCCGCTGTGCTCACCGCGCTTCGGGTGGCGTTGATACTGGGGTTGACGCTACAGTGGTGCAGGTGCTTACAAATGTAAGCACCCATCACATCTCATACTATGCACACATCACATCTCATACCATCACATCTCATTGTAAGCACCCATCACATCTCATGGCATGGGTGCTTGTACAATGAAATATTTCCATCACATCGCATTTGGTGCACTGAGATCGGATTCAATATTTCATTGTATAAGCACTCCTGTGTACTTTATATGGACATCGCATCACATGCTACTATAACGTGGCATACAATGCGATGCGATTTCACTACGGTGAATAGCCCAGTACACTAAATGCGTACTGGGCGCCCTGCTAGGAAACAAGTACCTTGTATTACACTGGAAAAATCATGGTTCACCGCTAAAGGCAACTTTTGGTTAAGCATGGTGAAAGAAGGCATAAATGGCATAACACTATGCAAAATGACAAATAGTACATGACATCACTGAATACCAGTATAAAGTAAATGGTTCAATATGGAGTACTGTTTGATAAATGGTCCAATGACAAAGGACTAGTCATAAACAGCACAATAAAAACAGGTACTGCAATAAATGACAGCAAATGCATAACATTCCTGCAATAAAATACCATCCAATGAAATGTGTACATTGAATGAATAGTTCACTCCCTAGCTTTTGGAATAAGGTACCTTTAATTACAATGTGCACGGTAACTTTAGTTGGTAGTAACTGAGGTTTGGCACATTGCCAGCAATTAATGCAACTCAGCCAAGAAGGACTTTTAATGGTTTTGGGTTAAGTAGCTTTGAATAGTAAGAATATTATTTCTCTGTGCTGCAGGCTACTTGAATAAAGATAACCCTTTCTCAGGGGCAGATGGTCCATTATATCTACCGATAACTTTCCCGGGAGGCCAACACTACAGAGCCCGCCGCCGCCGAAAGTTTCGCATGCGCACAGCCACACTGTCAGTGACAGGCTGGGGCTGAGGCCAGGGCTGCTCAGCCGCTCAGCGGCAGGGGGCTTGCCCTGTCCCTTTGGGCAAGTCCCGTTCTGGGCTGGAATAGGTCCTTTGTGGTTAATTGCAATCCTGGGCCTAGGATTGCAATTAACCACAAAGTACCTATCCCAGCCTACAGGGTGAGCCCATTCTTGGAAACACTCTGTTTATACCTTCCCTGGCTCCACCATTCCAGCTGGGTAAGGAGGGACTCTTTCGAATCATTTCATGTCAAGTGTTTTTTCTTGTGAATTTTAATGTTGTTCATTGAATAAATAATTTTTAAATGTCACCCAGTGCGCTGAAGGTTTTTTCCCCACCCATTCCATTTGCTCTACTATGTGGGATCAAGGTCTGTGCTGATTCCCAACTGTCCGTCACAATGCGCAGAAGGGGGCAGCACAGACCCAATATCACACCATCGATGGTATTAATTTACTGAATTCACTTCGATGGTCTCATGTAGACCGTCTGGATGGAGAGAATTAAACTTCAGAGTCCAGAGCACTTCTCTCTTGCACAACAGGTTATATCTGTACTAATCCCACAATAGTGATACAGGCTGGGTTACTCTGGTGTTGTATCTTATAGTGTCGAGACACACTAGGTTTCATAAATCCTTTAACGATATTCCTCCGATGTTCCATGAATCTAATGTGTAATGATCTTGTTGTACGTCCTATATACGGGAGGTTACACCCACATTTCAACAGATACACCATATAGGGCGAGATTTACTAAAGGGAAAATGCCGTAAAACCCCCGTTTTACGGCATTTTCCTATGTATCAATCCCTGTCCGCCCCATTTTCGCAAGGCTGGGTATCACCACCCCCTGGGTGGCGATACCCTATAGAAGCCTATGGGCTACTTTCGCCCCCCCCCCCCCTCCCGTCCTCCAAAATCTCCTCCTCCCCCTGGTGTGACAGCCGGGAGGACATCCGGCTTCAGGGGGGAGGAGGAGACGCAGGGGGACGCTGCCAGCCGCCGGGAGGTGACGGAGACCCCCGCAGACCACATCACAGGTATCGCGGGGGTCTCCGTTACCGCAACCCGATGCTGGCCGCATATGTTAGTACATATGCGGTAGCATCGCGGCGGCTGCAGTGCGAAGGGCGGCGATGTATGTTAATACATCCCGCCCATAGTCTGAATCACAGTTCATAAATGATCTGAGTAAGTAAGGGTTCATCCGTGGGGATATAGGGACCATATTATGCGTCTAGGTATATAGGTGCACATTGTGCACCTAATCTTTCCACATTTGTAAAAGCCATTCGGTTTTGTAGGAATCCATGTTGTATTCATATTTTCAATGTTCTTATTATTTATCTTTTCTTTTTTGAAATGACTAGGTGCCAATATTGTTTTCAAAGATTTTTTTCTTATAAATGATGCAAGGTTTCTTCGGAATAATGTCACACAATATTTTATCTTAATCTTAATCATCTATAATTACGTGAGATAATTATTTTAACATTTTGTGCGCAATTATTATATTTGCTAATAAATGCAACATCCCTATTATTATCTTCAAAGTGTTTATTAGCCTGACATCTCTGTTTTTGATCTTTTGATTTTAAAAGTTCTGCTCTATCCATTTGAAGTACTTCAGAAAGAGATTTAGTTAATAATTCCTCTGGGTATTCTTTTTCTCTAAAGGACTCTAATAGGTCCTCAGCTTGTTGGGAGAAAGTTGATACATCCGTACAATTACATCTTAGGCGCATCAACTGGCCCCTGGGATTATTTAATTTCCAGGGTGCATAGTGTGCGCTTTTAAAATTAATATAAGAATTTGTGTTCACAGTTTTGATGTAATTTGATGAAATAATTTTACCTTCTTTCACCTCTAGAGTCACGTCCAGAAAGTTGACAAATCTTAAATCAATTGTGTGCGAAAGATACATTTTATTGATTGGAATTAAGTGAATTAAAAAATTGAGTGGCTGATAAATGATCCCCACCCCAAATTATAAATAAATCATCAATGTAACAGCCAAAGAAGCCTAGATTTGATCCCAGCAACTGAGTGACCGAGTGACTGTTAGTTACTACTGTTCTCTGGAACTAGGTCACTCGGAGAACAGCAGGCGGGAGGAGGCGGGGCTGCATATAGTAGTAGCCAGCAGGGCACTGTGTGCAGCGTTGCCGCCGATCGGGGAATCACTCATATTTTTATTTTATACATTATGTGATCACCATGTCATTATTCATTATTCTTGGCATGGTCCATGTTGTGGAGGCTGAAGGAGGAGGGGCAGGCCGCACACAGGGACTGGGCAAGCCCCCTGCCACTGAGTGGCTGAGCATCCCCGGCCTCAGCCCCAGCCTGTCACTGTCAGTGAGACTGTGCACATGCGCAACTTTCGGCGGCAGCGGCCTCTGTAGTGTCGGCCTCCCGGGAAAGTTCCCGGTAGATATAATGGCCAATCCGCCCCTGGCTCATGAGCAAAAAGCAATTTAGCTTTAAAGAAGCAGATCAGTTTAATTAAATAATATAGAAACGTGTCTTATTCCTTGTTATGACAAACAGTCAATGTGCATGTGTCCCAATAACTTACCAAAAGCACATGGTTGCTATTAAACCTTGGTAATAGAATGTACAGGAGGCAGTAACTTGATTTACATAATAAAACAGAGTTTCACATACAGTGATTGACACTTCCACTGCTTACTTACCATACAGGGACACTGCCCATTTGTTTCAATAGAATACAGAAATATAAATTGAAACTAGAGATTGAATACAAATGAGACACTGACTATTAAAGAGATTTATAAGCTGGAGACAACATTAGATGTCCAATAACCGGCTGGGATGCGAATATAAATGAAAATTGGATGGTATCAATGAGACAATATACTCAATTGATAGATAGTGCATGGTAGCACACACACAGTCTTTTTAACAATTTATGGTGTTTTGTCCCATTTAAGTATATGTATGTCTGTTCTTTTATACACCGCATTTTATCATGATTCCCAATAAAGGTTATATTTTAGGACTGATATAATTCCTTACGGTGCACTACAAAGTGACAAACTTTCCTTTCTTTTGATGGGTAATGCTTTGGCCACTTGACCCATCAAGCGTGTCTCCTGGCTATGGCATTACACCCCCTGCTAATGAAGCCTGGTGCTGGTACCCAAAATACGGGGGACCCCTACTCATTTTGTCCCCATATTTTGGGAACCAGGGCCGTCTCAAGAGCCTGGTGCTGGTCCCTAAAATACGGGGGACCCCCACTTACTATGTCCCCTGTATTTTGGGAACAAGAACCCATCCAAGAGCCCGGTGCTGGTTTCTTGAATATAGGGGGTCTTTATTTTTTTTGGTATTTTTCCCCTGGAATTCAAGAAACTAGGAATGGTCGTGCTCTTGGGGGGGAGGGACCCCACGCTACTTTTTTTACATTACTTATTTATTTTTCTATTATAGGCAAATAAAGATGACACTCCCCCAGGCTTTATTCCAACTCATTATTTAAATTTGAATAATTATATCCTCTGCAGTTGCCTAAACACTTTCTGTGAGAGATTTTAAATCTCTTATGCTGAATCTCCCTTTATGAATCTGGCACAAATCGCTCAGTGTGTGGGCCCATTATCTGAGAGATTCAGTTTATCTTATGCTGAATCTCTCTCCGTGTGTAGGGCCCTTAACACATGGAATGTCGGGTATTTGTAAATAACACAGACAGCTATTGTTGCTTGACCCTAAAACCTAGACATGGAGACAGGACAGATACCAATAAAATTAAATCACTTTTTGACAAGTCAACTTATAACCTCTTGTTTAAATTGCCTTCTTAAATGAAAGAGACCTCTAAAATATATAGTGCAGTTTATTGCATTTCTTTGACAATATTAATCATCATCAGCTAATACTGTTTTAGACAAGTTCTTTTTTTTGTTACACTTTAATTAATAAATGGTTTTTATGCACTAAATGAAAGAGAGCCAGTTGAACCCTTGTTATACTGTAGTTATCTAAATTGAAGCATTACTAGAGATATCTGCGAACCAAACATTGGTTTGTCCACTCTCCCTGTTTTCAGAGCACAGTAACGTTAGTCTTATTGTCATTTTTTTCAAAAAAACGAAGGTGGTCATTCTTGTTGACTCGCAAAGCTGCCAATTTCGCAGCCTGCCGCCCGCATGAACGTCCGCGCCCCTCCTGGCTCTGCGGTAGGGATGGCTATCGACCATCGATGATTCGAAATCATCGATGGTTCATGGCCGATGTCGAATACTTTTGCCATCGAT
This sequence comes from Crinia signifera, assembly GCF_055691185.1. Taxonomy (NCBI): domain Eukaryota; kingdom Metazoa; phylum Chordata; class Amphibia; order Anura; family Myobatrachidae; genus Crinia; species Crinia signifera. The sequence goes on from NC_139220.1 coordinate 211,474,167, forward strand.
GGGGGAGAACCAGATGGTTTTCCTCCATCGATGGAACAGCAAAACGATGTTTTACTTTTTTTTTTCAAAGTGTCGGGACACGGAGCATAGCTCCGCCCCCTCACACCCGCGAAGCCCTGCCCCCGTGCTTTGATTGGCCCACAGGCCAATCAATCAAACACAATGGATGACCATCGATATGTAAAAATATCGATGGTCATCCATTGCATAGTTTAGCACTATCGATGGCCTGTTGCAGAATTGACATCGATGGCAACCATAGATGGCAATGGCAACGATGGCCATCCCTACTCTGCGGGGACGAAATCATTTGATGGTTGTCAACCATCAAATGATTTCTAAAGAGTACTCTCTGTGGACTCAGATTTGCAGCGCCCTGCTATGTGAACATCCGGTGATGTCAGCTGCCTTCCCCCCGGCACCCGCGTCATGGCTCCATTAGCATGGGAACGCCCAGTGTTAGCATGGGAATGCTCATGAAATGCTGGGCATTCCCATGCCCGCAATGCTTCATGCGAACGGACCGGCGACTAGGCAAGTCACCGCGTCTGTTCGCAAATAGAGCCTGCACATGCTCGTAAATGCTTAGGCGCTTGTGCAGTTGCAAAACATCGCTCTTCGTGCAAATGACCTCCTAAATACATGTGGTCATTTTACATATTGACTTCAGATGTAGTGCATGGACATTCCATCAGAGGGCAGCGGGTTTAATCATGCTGATGCTGTGGAGTTCTCAGAAATTCATATAACAAATACACTTAACCCTTTGAGTGGCAAGGGAATTTGTCAAAATAGGTGTGAAATATGCCAAGGCAACCTTTTTATTAATCCTTTGAGTGCCAACGTTGAATTTAATTAAACTTCAATGAATTGATTAGGATGTATTTGTATTTATTTATATTAAAAGAACAATCGATGTGAGCGATGCTGGCATTTTTAGACGATATTTTGAGTATTGCTCACAGCAGTGTTGGCACTCAAAGCATACCTCCCAACAGTCCCGATTTTATCGGGACAGTCCCGATTGTCAGGGCCTGTCCCGCTGTCCCACCCGCGGGCGGCAGTGTCCCGCGGTGTGGGGGGGCTGTTGGGAGTCCCCCCTGTCAGCTGCTAAGCAGCGGGGAATAAACGCTGTGCGCATGCGAACAGCGTCTATTCCCGCAGCCTGGGGGCATGGCTAGAGGCTCACAGAGCCTCTGGGTCATGCCCCCATAGCGGCAAAATGGGGGCGTGGCCTCGCGGGGGGAGCCGCGAGTGTAGGCCACGCCACCAAATTAGGCCACGCCCCCTGACAATTTCGGCACACCTCCGGCGCGCAGCAGCAGTGTCCCGACTGCTGAACTACCAAAGTTGGGAGGTATGCTCAAAGGGTTAAAGTCATTGCTATGTGCCTAGTATCATGTAGGACTCCCTCTAGCCCAGCAAAGTGCAGCAATATGACATGGCATTGATTCAAAAAGGCTCCTCTAACCATATCTGTACATCTTGACATGATGCGCTGTCCTGCTGGAATATTACTGTTACTGGGTTACTGGTCAATGATATTGATCAGGCGGACCAGTGGACCCAACGCATGACATGCAAATACACTCCACACCATTTTGTAACCACCACCAGCTTTGTTCCCAGTTGTAAATGGTACTTTTATGGCAAATTTGCTAAGATGCGTGTTCCATTGAAGATGGGATGTTGCAAATAGCAACCAATCAGATTTGATCATCTTCTAGATGGTGCTAAATAAATAAGAAGTAGAATCTGACTGATCGCTATGGGCCAAATCCCATCTTCAATAGAACTCCCATCTTTGTCAATTTGTTTGTTCTACACCTGTGCCCTATCATCATTAAACCAACTGGAATCGTGACTCATCGGACCACCCCACATGTTGCCAGTCCCACTGTGTCCAGTGTTGTAGAATTAACAGGGTCACTCCGGTGGGTCTTCGACTCCCATGTATCTCATGAAAGCTAAAAATGCTGCACTGACTAACTGTATATGCATTGAATTAGGATATATATCATTATATGGTTTCATATTTGTGTAGTATGGTTATGGTCAGTGGCGGCTCCTACCTCTTTCAGGGAGGGGGGCTGCCACTGGTGGCAGGCACCCCCTCCCCTGTCGCCGCCGCCGCCGCTGCTGCTGCGCTGCCTTCCCGTCCCCGGCGTCTGGCCTATGATGACAGGTGCAGGGACTGACGCATGCGCAGTACAAACATATGTACTGTCCATATGGCCAGCTTCTATGGGCTGCTTCGACAGCAGCCCATAGAAGTAATCATGGTCCCGGCACCTGTACAATATAAGTTACAGGCACGCGCAGTAATGATATAGGTACTGCTCATGCTCATTTGCCATTTTTGTATGGCAGCCCGCAGCAAGGCTTCCCAGAGGGAGGGAACACCTCCCAATGGGACTGACTTGGTGACTGACAGGTCGGACTTCCAATAGGAAGTTACTGCCAGTCACAGTGAAGCCAGTGCAGTCTCACAGACTGCATCTGGCTTCACTATAGTGGCAGATTTTACCTGGGGGGGCTGCAGCCCTGCAGTCCATAGGTAAAAAACGCCACTGGTTATGGTATTTTAGATCTACAATGTCTAGGTCTACAGTCATATTGACCATTGACAGTGAAAAGGTCGACAGGGTCAAAAGGTCTAGTAATGGTGAAAAATAGTACACATACAATCGGTGCTCAAAAGGTGACCAAGAATAAATCAAAAAATACCACCCATATATGGGTCAACTTTCTTCAAAGTTCAGTGGTATGGTTGAATCCAATTTTATGTGTGGAATTCCTAAACAAAACCACTCCCAGGGTGTTTTAGGATCATGAAAAAAAAACACAAAATAGTGCAAATATCTTCTGAGTAATTGGGAATTTTTTAATATATATTGCACTTACAATATAAAGACTTTATAAATCTAATCAAATATACTGCTTTCACATTGCCTAAACGTTTAAGACTCGGTATTTAGAAATGGTATTTAAAACGGGTCTGAGCCACTAAACCCCTTTCACATTGCAGGTGAAAACCGTGTTGAATAGCATGTAAGTACCATTCACGTTCAACCCGTTTAACCCCAAAGAACACGTTTCAAGCCATAGAAAATAGAGCCGTTCACACTGAATAAAAAATGAACCGTGTAGGACTCTGCTTTTTAGCTGTTTAGAAATACTGGTTGTCTGTAACCTGTAAATCCAGACTGGTGCTTTCACACAGCAGCTCTAACCATTTTAAAAGGCAAAAAAATCGGTAATATACCGCTTTAGAGCTGCAGTGTGAAAAGGGTGATAGTGTTCACGGCAAAACAGCATACACTCGATCAGGGGTGAAATGTAATCGGATGAGAGATTCAGAAAGTGAGAGATTTGGTAAGAAATCTCCATTTTTTTTTAAAAGCGGCAATCATTTACAAGACAACATCAAACTGGTTTTGCAGTGTAAATGATTGCCGCTTTAAAAAAACCCTGGAGATTTCTTACCAAATCTCTCACTTTCTGAATCTCTCATCCAGAGAACCTGCATAAATATACTCCCAGGATGTGTGATAATCATGGGAGGTAGGATAAAATAAAGAATAGTGAAAATACCTTCTTATATAATGGTATATTAATTTAAAATGCACTTAAAATAAAAAAGACTTTGAAAATCGCATGTAACATATCATCCTTGGCAAAACAGCAGGCAGTCTCAGTTAGAGATATCCCCAGGGGAACGACCCATCTGGAGCAGGAAGCGACACAAGAGTTGGACCAGCCAGCAGTTAACAGGATGATGATGTGTCCATGATGTTTTTAAAACATTTCTGCTTAGTCAATTTCCCCTTATGTCTGATACCAGTTAATCATTTCAAGTATTATGGTACTAGTCCACCATCTAGTGGAAATGTGCAGGTACTGTATGCATACTTTTTAGTGGCTTGTGCAATTAAACAACATATTTATTAAAGCACAGACAGAGATGAGGAGATACTTAAATCAATAACCAATCAATTTCTAAAGCAGCCCGTACACGGTCCGTTTAACGGATCCATTTGAGACTTAATTAGCACACATCGGATCGGATCCCTAGTGCATGCAGTGTGAATGCACTGCGATCCGATGTGTACCTAGTACAAAAAGTATGTGCAGCACATACTTTGGTACTCTTTACCTAGCACGGCGCCCATCGCGGGCATCGCGGCCATCGCATGCACTAAAAAACGGGTGCGACGCAATGCCCGCGATTTCCCATAGGGAACAATGTTAAAAGTGTAATTGGACGCGATTTTAATGTTCAATGCCTCAATGCCCGCGATTTTTCCATAGGAAACAATGTTAAATGGGCCACAGAGCCCAAATAGTCCCCCTGAAGTCTGAAATGGCCCCCACAATTGTTAACGCCACACCACGATCAACGTGAACCCGAAGCGTGGCGAGCGCAGCGAGCCCGCGAGGGGCGGCGGTACGCGTCCTCCGACCTTTTCATACCCCCACTATCCACGTCGGCGTGGAGTTGAGAACAGAATAGTGTGGCGAGCGCAGCGAGCCACCGAGCCCGAAGCGTGGCGAGCGCAGCGAGCCCCGCAAGGGGACGCGGATACCTTCACAGGTAAACGCGTCCCTTCGCGGGCTTAACAGGTATCCGCGTCCCCTCGCAGGGCTCGCTGCGCTCGCCACGCTTCGGGCACGGTGGCTCGCTGCACTCGCCACACTATTCTATTCTCAACTCCACGCCGACGTGGATAGTGGGGGTATGAAAAGGTCGGAGGACGCGTACCGCCGCCCCATTGCGGGCTCGCTGCGCTCGCCACACTGCGCTCGCCACACTGCGCTCGCCACGCTTCGGGTTCACGTTGATCGTGGGGTGGCGTTAACAATTGTGGGGGCCATTTCAGACTTCAGGGGGACTATTAGGGCTCTGTGGCCCATTTAACATTGTTTCCTATGGAAAAATCGCGGGCATTGAGGCATTGAACACTAAAATCGCGTCCAATCACACTTTTAACATTGATCCATATGGGAAATCGCGGGCATCGCGGGCATCGCGTCGCACCCGTTTTTTTAGTGCATGCGATGGCTGCGATGCCCGCGATTTTTTACCCCTGATGACGGCGATGGACATCGTGGGCGCCGTGCTAGGTAAAGAGTACCCATACTTTTTTGTACGGGAGCGTGCATCGCATAGTACAGAACGGAGCCCTACACAACGGACCATGTATGGGCTCCTTAACTCTCCTTTTACAAGCTGCATGCTTTCATAAATACTCCCCTAAGCACATACCTCTCAGCTGTTCTGATTTTTGTGAGACAGTCCCATTATTTTGCATTTGTGGTTTTTTTTATCAAACCGTGGGGCAGATGTATTAAGCTTGGTGAAGAGATAAAGTGGAGATAAAGTAAAAGAAGATAATGTACCAGCCAATCAGCTAAGTTTGAAAATTGACACTTATGAGCTGATTGGCTGGTTCGTTATCTCCTTTTACTTTATCTCCACTTTATCTCTTCAACAGGCTTAATACATCTGTCCCACTGTAAGATTGCGAGTAGGGCCTTCCCACCATTCCGGGAGGGTAGGCAAGCCTGTGTCAGTGTGAACTGATGTTATGTCTCCAAGAGGTGAACATTGTCAGAGGGGGAAGTTTGCGCTCCCCCACTTCGAAAGACAAGCTGTGAGAGCTGGCAGAGTGCAAAATATGGACACAATGCCAGAAGGGATACTTGGGGAAAGGTGGGAATTAGACAATAGGAACGATCTATGTCTGGAATTAGGCCACCCCACATAGTGGTATAAATATAGGATCTATGCACCAACTTCATATGCCTTGATAAAGAGACCATAGAGGTCTGGAAACGCGTTGGCGGTGGAGTAAGGGGAGAGGACTTTGGACTGTACACCGGGAGAGGCTGCAGGGACGCCTGGTTAACATCTATTGCCTTATTGTCTACATTTCAGTGTGGACATATCTACTCGGTGAGAGTCTAGAGTTTCTAACCCTGTTGTATGTGTTTTTAATGTTTGTGAATAAAGCGGTATTACACCATACCAGCTTTCTTTTATTTTCATGAGCTACAAGCAGAGTGAATATTGAGGCGATCCAACGGTGACTTGACCGCTCCCTCATATGTGTTTTAGTGCTGCGCTCGCCACACTATCTAAAGTCAATTCCACGCCGACATGGATGGTGGGGGTATGAAAAGGTCAGAGGACGCGTACCACCACGCTTCGGGTGGGCGTTGATAGTGGGGGTGGCATTAACAATGGGGGTGCATTTAACATAGTAATTACCCATCAGGGTGCCTGGGGTGCATTTAACATAGTAATCACCCATTAGGGTGCTTGTACAATTTAATATCGCTTTGCATGCCATTTCTAATGGCATGTGATGCGATATTTTATCGTACAGTGCGGGTCCCATCGCATCCCTTAATTAGTGGTATGCGATGCGCGCCCTGATAATACACACGTACCATTATTTCCTGTAGAAATGTAGGTGCTGAACTGTTTATCTGTCACCTGTGTTCTGTACATCCTTTAACACAGTGGTGTCAAACTCATGGCCATCCAGCTGTTGTGGAAATACATGTCCCAGCATGCCCTGTCACAGATTTTATATAATGGATTGCTAAAACAGTGGCAGGGCATGCTGGGACATATAGGGCGGTATTCAATGAGGCTAATTCGCCAGGTTTTTATGGCGATTTTGTGCTGTAAGGTGAATTTTTGACTAAAACGGTGAATCACCCTATTCAATGACCAGATGGCGAATACATTTCAAGGTTTTTTTCGCCATGATTCACCGAGTAGCAATCGCTATCTTTTTATGGTGAAGTGGAATGTGAACTTTTAAAATAAAGTGTTTTGAAAAAAAAAATATATATATATTTTTTTTTTTACACAGACCAGCCAGCAGGGGGCCGGAGCCGAGCCGCTCATTAGATATTCATATATTCACTTCACCCAATCATTACATATGCATGATCGGGTGTAGTGAATATACCCGGTCCCCTGCTGGCACCCCCGGGGGGGCAGCCTGTGCTGCCTGGCACCCGCGGAGCCCACCTCCCCCCCACAAACGTTCTGGGGCAGGCAGGGAGACTTCCATCTCCCTGCCTGCCACCGTCCTCAGGCTCCCTGCGGCGTCTGCCGCAGGAGCTCAAATTCGCCGGTCAGGGGCAGCGAGCCCCTGACTCCTTGAATACTGGAGCCGGCGACGCTCCGGAACGCGGCGGGCAGTGGCGAATGTGCAGTGAATCCTAAACAGGATTCACTGCACGTCGTCAGTATTCTCATTGAATACTGCCCATAGTCCTACAACAGCTGGAGGGCAATGAGTTTGACACCACTGCTTTAACATGACCCTTACAACCTTGTGAAACAGAAGCTGGATACATACCTAAAGATTTACCGTATATACTCAAAGTATAAGTCGACCCGAATATAAGCCGAGGCACCTAATTTTACAACAAAAAAAAAACTGGGAAAACTTATTGACTCAAGTGGGACCCTCACTCGAGTATAAGCCGAGGGGGGGCTTTTTCAGCATAAAAAATGTTCTGAAAAAGTAGGCTATACTCGAGTATATAAGGGTATCTGTCCAATCTATCTGGTGGGAACAAAAACCTGGAAATGTATGTGAGAAAATTACAGTAAAAAATTTGCTCCCAAACATTAGAAAGCAGACAATAGTTGGTCATACAAATTGGTTAAAATAAATTTAATTTAAGACATTTATCCAAGCATTTGTTTTGACTGTTTTCCAGCATTTGGGAGCCAATGTAGATTGTAATTTGCTCATATACATTTCCATATTTATGTTCCCACCAGACAAATTGGACAGCAAAATCTTTAGGCGTGTACATCATACTTGCCTACCTGACCCTCCATGAGGGAGAAAATGCCCTGTTCCTGGACTACCCTGTTAATGTATGATTGCCATCACCTGTGGTGAAACACCTTTCTTATCAAGTAACTACCTCCAAGTCTGTCTGTTGTTACCCAGTTTTTTTATCACTATCTACAATTGTAAAGCACAACGGAACATGCTGCACTATATCATACCCTCCAACATGACCCACTCCAATAGGTACAAAATGCTCTGTTCCAGGATTTCCCTCTTACTGATATGATTGCCTGTCACCTGTGTTGACACACCTTTCTTATAAATGAACTAGTTCAACAGGTGATGGCAATAATAAATTAAGGGGGAAGTCCAGGAACAGAGCATTTTGTACCTAATGGGGAGGGTCATGTTGGAGGGTATGCTATATAAGAAACTGTAAATAAATAAAATAAATAAACTAGCTCACCACAGGTGATGGCAATCATACATTATCAGGGAAGTACAGGGCATTTTCTACCGCATGGAGAGGGTCAGGTAGGCAAGTATGGTGTACATAGCCATACTGTGCACCCAAATTCCACACTCATTTACTCTCCCAGATCATGGCTGAAGTAATTAATTGTTACATTTCCATTGTCATTCATTTATTCAGCTACTCACAACAACTTGAAAGTGAAATGTTTGTACTGGATGGAAGCAGTCACATTGGAGAGTGTGTTACACAGTGTGTATCTATGGTTTAGGTGTTTGGGGGTAATACTATTGGATAATAAAGAAGCTGTGTGTAGTATCCATCTGATCCTCATTAGGGCTGCCAGCAACACCAAGGAGATAAAGGTTACCTCAGAACAGTGATCATTTCCCCCTTTAGCCACTGTCCGTAGGGAAAAGGTTTTCTGATAGTGGTGGCAAGTGGTTTATCTCTTCTTAATGTAAGTGGTTTATGGTAAGTAACACAAATATATTAACTATATGATAGTCTAAAAGGGAATATTTTATTTTAAAATAAACTTTCTACTTCTATTTGAGAGTTTATTTTTTTAATTCAAGGAGGATTTAATACTTGCTATTTTCACAAATTGAATTATAATATTGGAGTATACTATTATTTGTTCTGGCTTTTGATTGGTAAATAAGTCTGTTAAAGTTCTGTATAACCTGTTGTCTTGTGAGCTGGAGATTTTAGTAACTCTTTTTGGAATCTGAACTCTAAAACTGCTATAAACTTAAGATCTTGTCATTTGGCTTATCTGCAATGCAGGGGGATGGGATAGTTTGTTTTTCATGTTTTGAAGTTGGGAATATTAAGTTGATAGCACAAACGTGAATGGAGACTTTAAAACCTGTTGATGAAGCAATGCCGCTTTGCAGTAATGGGCCCTGCACACATGCCGATGTGTGCAGGGCTACCTAGCTATGCTAGGTCGGGCTGTGCTGCGCCGCTATCGCCTAGCACACAGAGCTGACAGCCCACACACAGAGCGAGCTGTCAGCTCTGTGTGCTAAGCGAGCAGACAGCGCCAGTGTTCTCCGGTGGGAGAACACTGCCGATGCCGAGATTGATGGACACTGTCCATCAATCTCGGCCACCGATAAAGACGCGCGGGGACGCGCACGGATGCCGATACAGCCCCCCACACATACACCGATGTGAGGGCATTTGCTAAGCGACTTTGCAAAACTAAGCAAAATCGCTTAGAAAATGCCTAAATATCGGCATGTGTGTAGGCCGTATTACTCTACTTGCACTAATGTACCAGTAGGGAACAGATGTGGGGGAAATTTGAACAGTCTTTTAATGCAGTGCAATGTTTAGTTTTCAATACAAATACAGTAAAAATAATAAATAAATTCATTTAAATGTGTGCATGCATAAGGGACTATGTAAAAACCGGACCCGGACTAAACCCCGGACCGGACATCAAAATCTGCAGTCCGGGGCTTGTAGTGTCCGGTCCGGGGGGGTCCCTGTGATAGCTATCAGGGGCATGGGGAAGTGGAGATTGCAGCCTCCCCGTGTGGTCCGGACTGTCCGGTTTTTGCTACATGCCCAGACCATACAGGGAGGCCTTATTCTCCCCCTCCCCCTGGTGACGGGTGTCACAGGCAGCCCCCCCCCGGACAGGACACCCCCCGGACCAGACGCTACAAGCTCTGGACTGCAGATTTTGGTGTCTGGTCCGGGGGTCTTGTCCTGGTCCGGTGTTTACCTATACCCCATGCATATGTCCTAGTAAATGTTGGGTTGTATTGGCTTAGACCGCTGTTTGTAACAAAAATTGAACTATAGTAATATGGTGCACCAGAATATATGGCAATGGAAATGGGGCCTGATTCAGACCTGATTGCTGCTGTGCGAATTTGGGGACATTTATTAAAATGTTCAATGTAGCTGATAAAATCAGGGCAATACGTTGACTCTTATGACATTTTTTTACCTTATGTGCTGATGACCTATAAAGGAAACATGGGTACAGTAAGGAGAAATTTACTGGGTGACTATTTCACATGGTATGTTGCTATGGACAACCAATCAGATACTATCTATTATCTTGTAGAAACTAACAAGTGGATTCTGATTGGTTGCCTATAGCAACATCCAATGTGATCTAGAACTCCCATCTTAGTAAATTTCCCTCCAAATGAGAAACACAAAGTATGTGCTTTCACGTGGATGTGGTATGAATAAGGTATCCGGACTCAGGATATATTAACTCTAGGTCGACCACTAATAGTTGACAATGGGTAGGTTGACACCTTTTAAATGGTCAACATACTCAAGGCTGCTATTGACAGGTCGACACAAGTAAAATGTTGACACAGACATGGTGGACAATGAAAAGGTCGACATGAGTTTTTCATTTTTATTTTTTTAGGCAGACTTTGTTCATTCTTTACCATCCAAGTGGACATAGAGCGAGAATAAAAGTGTTCTGGGTGCAGCGAGGCACCATGCCCGAAGCAGGCAAGGGGACGTGATACACTTCTAAGTAGGGATGTGCACCGGCCACTTTTTGGGTTCTGATTACCTTGAGGTTTTGGGTTCTAATGGGTTTTGGCAAAACACCTCCTAAGTGTTTTGTGTCTGGATTTTTTGGGTTCTGATTTTTTTGTTAAAAAGGCATAAAAACCACAACATTTTTTTTTTTTTTGCTCCTACGCTATATTGACCTCAATAACATTCATTTCCACTCATTTCCAGTCTATTTTTAACACCTCACAATATAGTTTTTAGGGCAAAAGGTTGCACCGAGGTAGCTGGATAACTATGCTAAGCCACACAAGTGGTACCAGCAGAATTTATAATAATTAATTGTATTATTAGGTACTGATTGGCAGTGGCACACGTCAGTGGACCAGCAGCATGGAATTTATTTTTTTACAGTCCCACGCAGCACAAGTATTATTTTTTTATTAAATTAGATATACTGTAGCAGCCTAGTATGTAGTTGTCACCTAGGTAGGTACACTTAAGGCCCCCATACACTAGGGCGACTTGTCCTTAGGACAAGTCGCCCCCGACTTCCCCCTGAGCTTCCCCGGCTGCTCCCCGGGGGAGCTTGTTTAGATTGGCACTTGATGTGCCATTTTTTACATGTGATAAATCGTCTCGATTTTATCACATGTAAAAAACCTGGGGAGCAGGGGGGGGGGCTACAGAGGTGGGAGCTGGTGGGAGCTGGTGGGAGCAGGGGGGCTGGGGATGCTGCGGGGGACACGTCTGTGTCCCACGCTGCGGGGGACACAGACGCTGCGGGGGACACAGGCGGCATAGAGCCGGGCAGGGGGAGCCGGCGGGAGCTGTCAGTGCTAGAAAAAAAAAGCCTATACAATGAATGGGCAGCCTGTGATTGGCTGAGCGCTCTCTCAGCCAATTGCTGACTGGCTGAGAGAGCGCTCAGCCAATCACAGGCCGCCCATGCATTGTATGGGCTTTTTTTTTTATTCAATACTGACAGCTCCCGCCGGCTCTATGCCGCCTGTGTCCCCCGCAGCGTCCCCAGCCCCCCCTGCTCCCTCTACCGCCTCGCCGCCCCACTAGGTCCCAAGTCGGGTGGTCGGACGTGCAGCAGGTCCGACCACCCGACGCAGATCCGATGCGCACGGGACCGCGCATCGGATCTGAGGGGACATCAAAACTAGCCGATTTTGGTCCGATTTCGGCCAGATCCGACTGATCTGGCTGAAATCTGACCAAAATCGGCTAGTGTATGGGGGCCTTTAGGCAGTAACACTGCCAGTGGCAACAGTGGACTGAGTAAATAATACTGGCAACCTCTATTCACAGTATTCAGTGCAGGCAGCACCAGTGGACTATATATAATTCAATTAATTAAGTATTAATAATATAGCAGCCTAGTAGGTAGAGAAAATAAACTACTAGGCAGGTAGGCAGGCAGGCAGTTGCACTGCCAGTGGTCACCACAAAGGGTAGTTAGATTACACACCACCAGTAGCTTTATGCAGTGCACCAGCAGAATTTATAATAATTAATTTGATTATATTAGGTACTGCTTGGCAGTGGTACACGTCAGTGCACCAGCAGCATGGAATTATTTTTTACAGTCCCACACAGCACAAGTATTATTTTTTAATTAAATTAGATATACCTGTAGCAGCCTAGTATGTACTAGGTAGGTACACTAGGTAGGCAGTAGCACTGCCAGTGGCAACAGTGTACTGAGTTATGCCCCTTTCAGACCGCACTTTGTAAACGGTATATTGCCGTTTTTTTACTGTTTTAAAACGGTAATCTGTGTGGTCTGAAAGGTGCAGGACCCCATAACCGTTTTACAAAAGCTGTTTTTGTAAACCGGTTAAAATGGAGGGTCCTCCTACCCGTTTCAGACCCGGTATTTTGGGATCAAAATCGGGTCTGAAACGGTATTTGGGACCCAGCCAATAAGCTGGGTCCTAAATTCAGTGCAGTGAATATTTAATGCGCTCATCAAATATTCATTGCGCAGGAGGCCGCCGCCCCCCCGCACGCGGGTTAACACATACAATCCCGTTAACCCCTCCGCACCCCCCCCCGTTAACACCCCCCCGCATTGTGTTTAAGAACACCCCCCACCCCCCCCCCCCCCCCGTGAAGCCGGTACCTCCTCACGTTGCAGTTGATCGGCAGCCGCAGTACTGTACCACGGCTGGCTTCGCTTATGAAAAAAATAAGGAACTTTCTGAAAATGGCTGCCCCATAGGAAACCCCATTTAAAAAAACTGTCTTTCGTATGGGGGGCAGCCATTTTCCGAAAGTCACTTTTCTTATAAGAAAAGTGACTTTCGGAAAATGGCTGCCCCCCATACGAAAGACAGTTTTTTTTAAATGGGGTTTCCTATGGGGCAGCCATTTTCAGAAAGTTCCTTATTTTTTTCATACGCGAAGCCAGCCGTGGTACAGTACTGTGGCTGCCGATCAACTGCAACGTGAGGAGGTACCGACTTCACGGGGGGGGGGGGGGGGGGTGTTCTTAAACACAATGTGGGGAGGGGTTAACGGGGTTGGGGGTGCAGAGGGGTTAACGGGATTGTATGTGTTAACCCGCGCCGGGGGGGTCGCTGAAGACTGGCTTTGACCCTGTATTTGGAAGGTTTCCAAAAACGGGTCTGCCAGTGCAAAAAAACCGCACTTAAACGGTAGTATACCGTTTAAGAGATGCGGTGTGAAACAGTGGCGTAAGTTTATGCAAGTTGCCCGGAGGCAAGATAAGTATTTGTGCCCCCCCCCCCAAATAGCTCAATCAGTAAGGTGTCTGTCTCCAGTAAGGTCATAGGATCTAATACAGGGTGTGATAGTTGCAAAAATTATGTTAGAAGGGGGAGTCAGCCGCATTAGCAATATCAACTGCTTTCAATTAACTGATTCAAACTTGATGGGTAGGAGAGGTGCCCCCTTGGGAGCAGGAGCCCGGCGGCAGATGACTCCATTGCCTCCCAGAGTTCTGCCTCTGGTGTGAAAGGGGTTTTACCTGGCAGACCCGTTTTTGGAAACGTTTCCAAATACAAGGTCAAAGCCAGTTTTGCAGTCTGAAAGCAGCATAACTAAATAATACTGACCGATTCAGTGCAGGCAGCACCAGTGGACTATATATAATATAATTAATTATTCATATAATATATATTACAGCACAGCACCAGAGGTAGGCCCCAGCACAGAGGAGACAGTAGTACTACTACAGGTACACAGTTAGACTGTCCTCCTTGCTAGGGAGAGCCCACCCTAAGCAGAGAGGAGAATAGAGTACACAGCAGCACTGAGGGAGACAGCCCCAGCAAATAAAATAATTACAGCACAGCACACCAGAGGTAGACCGCACAGAGGAGACAGTAGTACTACAAGTACACAGTTAGACTACACAGCAGCACTGAGAGACAGCCCCAGCGAATAAAAAATATTGCGGTCAAGGTCAAGTTTAAGCAGCAGCACCAACACACCCTCTCCCAACCCACTACTAGACTGGAGTGAAGATGTCGGGCGCAGCAGCCAATATTTAAAGCCTTGCGAAATCCGGCGAGGGAGATGACGTTCTGACCACGCGGACTGACCCGAGTCAGGCGGGAATCTCCGAGCGCTGCTCTGAATGATGAAGTCCGTGGGGGCTCGGAACTCTGGAATCCGAGTCTGCACCTCTACTTATAAGGTGTCCAGACACCCAAAAATATGAACTCATGTCGTTCTTTTCAGTGTCGACCATGCCTGTCAACATTTTTCTTGTGTCGACATTTCAAGGGCGACCTTGAGTTTTTTGACCATTTAAAGGTGTCAACCATTGGTGGTTGACTTAGAGTAAATCTTTAATTTATACCATAACTGAAAATAACATCCCAGCACGTACAGTTTTGTGTATGAAATGCTGGATTGGCCTTGCTGGAAGTAATTAGAGTTGCACAAGAAATGCTTGAGTGATTTTGGAAGAAGGGTGATTAGTTGCCAAAACGACATAACTTTCTAATGTTTGTGCAGCATTGTCTAAATCAGTGGGTATGGATCATTGGGTCGACACAAGCATTAGGTCGACATGGAGAAGGTCAACATGGGGTTTTTCACTTTTTTTTTTTGTCCCAAATTTTGGTACTTATGTTAGTTGGGCACCCACTATAGTAAGTACGCTCATACCCCCACTATTCATGTTGGCATGGAGTTGATTTTATATAGTGTGGCGAGCGCAGGGAGCCACCGAGCCCGAAGCGTGGCGAGCGGACGCGAAAAACTAAGCAAATAGCTCAGTGGGCGCCCAACTAACATATAAGTACCCAAATATCTACACAGTCGACATGGATATTGAACCATAGCACCGCGTACCCTTGCATGGCGCGCTATACTTATTTTATCCTCCCACCACACCCTAGTGCAGGCATTCCCAACCACGGTCCTCAAGGCACACCAACAGTACAGGTTTTGGTGATATCCAGGCTTGAGCACAGGTGACTTAATTAGTACCTGAATGATTCTGATTAACCCATCTGTGCTGAAGCCTGGATATCACTAAAACCTGCACTGTTGGTGTGCCTTGAGGACTGTAGTTGGGAATGCCTGCCCCAGTGGATGGTAGGGCATGAAATACCGTCTGTCGGCACATGTTGGCTAAAAAAACAAGTCGTGTAGACCTAGTGACCGTATCCCGAATCAGTGGTAGCAAACATGGGCCCTGATCTTGAAATAAAGAGCAAGTAACTGCACATGTTGCACTGTGGGTGAGCAGATTTAATATGTACCAGGAGATATAGATGAGGGGCATGTCCAAGCTCAAATCTAAAGAGCAAACAACTTAAAGATTGTGCAGATTTTTTGGGGCTACATGCACAAGCAGTAATTCTTTATCCTGCATGCAAAAAAAATGTAAGTACTTGTTCCACTTGCCCAGGTAGACAGTTACTTGTGCTTTCTTACTTCAGTTCCAAAACAAAATCAGGCCCTTGACCCTGAAGGCTCCCTAACAATCCTGTTTTTGTTAGGGATGTGCATCGGGCACTTTTCGTGTTCCGTGAAACATGATTTGGGTCTGTATCTTGGGCAGTATTTTGGATCTGGATCTGTTCCAAAACACCACCATTTTCATGTTTTGTGTATCGTGTTTTTTTTTTTTTTTGCTCCTATGCTGTTATTAACCTAAATATCATTCATTTCCAGTCTATTGTGAACACCTCACAATATTGTTTTTAGGGCAAAAGGTTGCACCGAGTTAGCTGGATCTCTATGCTAAGCCACACAAGTGGGCGTTACAAACACATGGCACATCTAGGAGTGGCACTGCAGCAGCAGACAGGATGGCTGTTTGTTTGAAAAACTAGACCCCAAAAAGCACATAATGGCAAAAAAAGGTGCAAGATGGAATTGTCCTTGGGCCCTCCCACACTTTAATAAAGCAATAATTTCGGTGACAGGGTCTGCCACATGACTGTGGCTGAAATGATTGGTTTGTTTGGGCCCCACAAGAAAAGAAGCAAGTCACCTCTCCCTGCACAAACTGGCTCAATAGAGGCAAGATGTGGTCCACTCTTCATCCTTATTCAATTAATTTTGATGAACATCATCTTCACATTTTGCGGAAGCAACCTTCTACACTGCTCACTGACCAGGTTCCTTGCTGTACTAAAAACTCTTTCAGAGTAAACACCGGAGGGGGGACAACTCAGGTAAAATAGAGCCAGTTTGACTTTGTACAAGGGCTTCCAAACCCAAACTGCCTTTTTTTGTCCAGTACAGGTAAGGACTGTCTGACATGTCTACTTGGATGCTGTCACCAAAGTAATCTTCCTCCACGGTGATGGGAAGGCCCGGCATCGCAACCAACAACACCCTTTGACTCTCCTTGGGGATTTCTGATAAAATGTCTTTAGGAGGGTGCGGTTGTTTGCAGTAGCTGCTGGCAGTGTGTGCTGTGCTCGGTCCTGTGCCCGTAATACACGTAACAGAAGCCCGGAGAGAGACTGACACGGAGCAAGTGTTCCGGCAGTGGTGAGTATCAGCAGGAAGTGGAGCAGGGCGAGCCAGCAGGGTCCTGTCAACAAGGCAAGCGGTCACCACAAAGGACTACACATCCTGAAACGGTGAGCCGCGACACCTCAGAGACAGGGAGCAGCGTCTGCAACCACTGTAGCCCGGTCAGCCGTGGTCCACACGGAGCTGCCAGTGCTGTACAGGACACAGACGTAGTACCCCCAGTCCGGGACCCGGGGATCCCCAGCCTCCTCAACTAAGAAAAAACTGCTCCCGAACACCAAGCACTGCCCGCACAGGTATCATCATTCCCTTTCAGAATCCAATCGCCCATAAAGTATTACAAATAGTGGGACGCCGCTTCATCATTTCACACTGCAAGACTGTAAATTTTCTTTCAGAAACCCAGACTTTATTGTGTACACATCCAATCTGAGTGTACACACCACACAATATATTGGACATACAATTCCCACTTCAATATATATTTTTTCACTATCTTTTCCATTTTTTCTACTTTTCTTGTTTTTATATATATATATATATATATATATATATATATTTGTTTTTGTGTAAATCAGGCACATTTTCATGTGCCATTATGTATGTCATCCTTATCTAAGTGACCATTGACCTTGAAGGAATACATTTTTTCAGCCTCCAATGACTGGACAGTGTATTGAAAAGGCCAATTATCTTATTTGTAGAGCTAAATTTGCAAATAAACAACAATATTTTGTCAAACATTTGTAGAATTTCAGTGACAGAGCGTGGCACTACCACCCATTCCTTTATCTTGCAACAATCAACTGACCCAGTCATCCGTTTAAGTGCAGCTGCTAGTCAAGAAATACACAAAGATAGATTCAGGACGCAGGTATAAAAAATATTTTTCTCTCTACTATCGTCTGGGAGTCTGAATTTAAATTGCATGGTGGGCGGAGACTTTTTCGGAACAAGGGTCGTTTGTCCTCCTGGCTGTAGGCTCCTGTGAGCCAGCTGTATATCCGTTGATGTTCGTAATCGTCATCTACCTTGCATTGTTTTTCTTTCTTAAAGCAAATTGGTTCTTGCTTATAAGCATCCATATCTTTTGTCAGTTTGGTCAGCCACTCCGTCTCTTTATCGGTAGTGTTGCTGTGTGTAATGCTTCCAATTCCTGGATTTTGCCTTTGGTTATGTCCACTTACCTCTTGGTCTCCTCTATCACTAACAGTCACAGGTCTAATGAACATCTGTTCAAAATAGAAGTCCATTTCACACAAAAATCTGGGTTATTTCTTCCGATTGTCTGAGTGTTTTTTATTCTAAAGCCCCTTGGCAACTTTTTGTCATGGTAATAGTTGGAAAGTGTGAGGCCATGGAAGAAAGTCCTCCTCTCGTTTTTTCAATTTTAACAGGTTTTTGTAAATATCCAATACTGCATGTGCTCCTGGTATTTCAGTAAAGAGGATGTTCTCCACCTCCGATTCTGAGAAGCTGAAAACTGTCCCTGGAGTCAACACCACTCTGGTGTATGATACCTGTGGTATTTGGTGCAGTCATGGTTACAGTGGGAGAATCTTTAATGCACTGATACACCTCCGTATGTGTTAAATCCCAATATGATGGTACAAGGGAAGCTGGAGGTGCCTGGCGTCCTTGGGTGAACAGGCAAAATAATGTAATAGCTCCTGGTGCCTTGAGGAAACAGATGAATTGCACCCACTGGTCCATGTCTGTGAATTCAGCCTGTATACAATGTTGCGACAGGTCTCCGGCGCTCTGGATATTCAAATACTGTGGCCGGTGCCCTCCTCTGTGTCTCACTACCCCTGTAGTGGACATGTATAGCTGGCGGTGGTGGTGGCACTCTGTCAAATAAACACACTGTACAACATCTCAATTGTGCAACGTTTCAGCGCATGTGGCTCTCTTATCAAGAACAAAGATACAAGTGAACACTCACCATTTTATGAAGGAGCTCAGGGCGGTACAGTGCCGGTACCCATCCAACTTCCGCCTTCCCAGTGTCTGTCCTGGTCGCCCGGAAGTGATGTGCGGCTCTGCTCCGGTTCCCTAGCAACCTATGTACACATCATATGTCATGAACAATTTCCAATAACTTCAATACTGTGCTGTGCAATAAAAACTACAATAAGAGGATGCGTTGTATCCATAAAACTTGTGCAAAAATATAAACATTAAAACGTGACAATATCTGAGTGTTATTTCTTCATTATTCATTAAAAATGTGATTGTTATAAGTGATCTACGCTAAAAAGACTCAACTCCTACCTCTATAATTACTATACCTATATACATTATTTGCACGATCAATGCTAAATTGCAATGCTGGCAATCTTCTATCTAGACTAGATCACACAAATGTGTTACTTGACAATGTTATTGCTTTTAGAATGAATGCTAGCGATCCCTAAACAGTCTCTCCATCCTGTAACCCTCGCTTCTTTATATAACTGTTAATCATGGATCTAGTAATGGATCCAGTTGTAATACACAAAATCACCCCCTTAGGGAGTTTGATTATATTAGAGGGCTATTGGCAAGTATCACTACCTCAGATTGGTTAACTGATTCCTTTTTGTATACTTGATGTGGTTTTTTAAATACTTTCATAGAAAACAACTGAGTCCTAGGTATTTATTAAGGCCCCTGGATGCCAGGGTGCCCAATCTGTGTATCCAGGCACATTCTTTTTGTAATAATTTCTTCCCCCTGTCACTGGTTTGGGGTGATAACACATAGTATCTGGTATAAGTTCCCAAACCTATGAGTTAATGGGATCATGGCACCCAAAAAGCAGCAGTTTATCGGTAATTTATTTTTGTGTATGATCAGAAAATATCTTCCCGTGTGTTGAGGGCTAATTGGATAGTGCGGAGGGGTGAATTAGCCAGAAGTTAATTACTGCAACAAATGAATTTCCTCTCTTCGTCTACTAAAAAATGTGACTTGATAAATGGTTCCTTGAAATCTTCCCATTGCTTGTCAGTTTTTGCAGGTTTTGATGGTGGAATTTGACCTTTTAATTATTCTATGGTATTTTTAATTAGTGGGCGTGATTCAGAAGTGATTGCTGCTGTGCAAATTTGCAGAGCCCTGTAATCCGATAGCCACTGCCCAGCCAGATTGAAATCCTGCCCCGTGCAAGTCTGCTAATGGATCGCTGATCTGCAAAACCATTCGCAACTCACTCACCATTGAATGATTTTTCCATTCTGTGCATGTGTGTGTAACTCCAAAACTCTGCAACAGAGGCAGGCTGATCAAGTCCGGAGCTGACGTCACACACCCTCCCCCACCCTCCCAGAAAATGGCAGGTGTCCACCCACAAACGACTGCTTCATGTCAGTCAAGTTGTGAAGGATTGCAAAAAAAGTAATCACTGATCTGTATGCATGTGCAGTCCTTTGATAATGGATTGGTTTGCAAATTCACACAACAATAATCCAGTCTGAATAACCCCCTTGATAATTATGTGCAACAAATATTTTGTTCTTGCCTTTCAAATTAATGGTCTTCTATTCTTTAATATTTCAGTGGCTTGGTGAATTCACGCAATGTTGAATTTCTTTAACAGTCCTGCAAAACGGAAAGATGGCAAATGGCTAGATTTTTGTGGCGACAGCTTTGTTACCGTACGGTGCTGGGCGTGGCAGTGTATGCTGCTTCTCTTAATTTTTCTCATTGGACAGACTGTATGGGCGGAGGGACAGGCAATGCCTGCTGCTTCCCCACATTCGCAATATATGCATACAGAACACATTCCACAGAAAGTACTGCAAAGATTGCCTTTTCCACATAAGCAGCATTCTGGAATTCCAGCACCATCCTGGAAGGAAAACTCATTAAATACTTTGTATATGATTACCCGAAGACTGTCGGTAAACTCCAACAAGCCGAATAAGCGGAACAGACTTTTAAAAAGAGAAGTGGATAATTCATCTCCGAATGAAAGTGAAAGTTCATCAGAATGGAGACCAGCTGTGAATGAAATAGTAAGACACATATTTGGTGTAAATGTACTTTCTCCTTGGTTTCGTCATTCAGTTGCCAAGAATGACCTTAGCCGTTCACCATCAAGCTTTCAAGTGGAGTCTTTAAGAAATATCGATGTCCCCAGTGATACGGTTGAGCCAAAACCAAACCTACCCGTATCTGCACAAGAATTTCAAGTGTTGTCAACACGGAAATACTCCATAACTAGCATGCAGGAGAATACATCATCTGGGCACTCACTAAATGAAGAAGAAACCAAATCTGAATCTACATTATCTTCAGAAAGTTCAGTCACTAATTTGGACTATTCCAGTACACAATCTAGTGCGGGATCACATACTGAAAAGTCAATAGACGCTGCAGATTGGAAAGGTGCTCCTTTCCTCCTCTCAACTCAACAAGTCTCAACTATAAATCGTTCCAGTGATCGGGATAACTCTACTCCTTTACCACTTTTGATCAATGTGAGTAATGGCCACACAAAACCTACATCAAATGAGTCTTCAAATACATCCTCTGTCCATCTAACATTTCCAACCACCTCAATGAGCACTATAGTTGCACCTAGTTTAGAGGCTATTTCTGCCAGTCTACCAATAGACTCTATTACAGTAAAGTTCCAGACTAGATCAAGTTTGATAGTAAATGGCTACAGTGATGCATATTTTACTGATATGAATTCATCACCAGCATCAACACTCCTTGATTCACCTAACACCATCACTTCACAAAAACTAGATGGTGCGCCACTGGCACACTTTGCTTCAAATGCCTTCAGTAGTACTGCTCTGCCTTCAGCCCGAGGAACTTTAGAAATCACATCCTCTAGCCCAGATCATGATCCAGCAGATGTGCATGAAATGATTAGTACAGAGGGAAGAATAGAGAGAAGCTCACTGGTGATGGATAGCCTATCTGACAGTACTTTAGCTGCCTTACCTAATCTGCATAGACTGGGTAATCATGGGTCATTCACAACACTATTAGCTAATGGACCTATGTCGGATATTTCTGCAACACCTGAACAGGCATTACATTCCAGTGATCAAATGTACACTGGAGAGCCCCAAGCTACCTCTACTTGGCCAGCTTTAAAAAAAATTGGGTCTACAGAGGAGACCCATGTGTCATCGGATGTAGATTACTATCAAACTGAATATAAAATGCCTTCAAATGTTACTTCACAACCCTTTACTAATGTGCATATATCTGATATTGCTGCAACACCCGAAAGTAAAATAAATTTATATGAGCAGACATACACTGCTGTGCCCCAAGCCCATTATACTTGGTCACCTTTAAAAAAAATTGTCACTACAGAGGAGACTGATACATCGGACTATAACATACCTTCAGATGTTACTTCCCAGCCTGTAACTAATTTGCATATGTTAGATCTTGCTGCAACAACTGAACCCAATTTAGATTTGTTTGAGCAGACTTACTCTACAGCTCCCCAAGCCCGTTCAACTTGGTTAGCTTTAAAAAAAATTGTCACTACAGAGGAGACCAATGCATCAAGTGATGTAGATTACTCTCACACGGACTATAAAATGCTTTCAAATGTTACATCACAGCCCTTAACTAATTTACCTATGTCAGATGTTGCTGCAACAACTGAACTGGCGTTAAATTCGGGTGAGCAAATGAACACTGGAGTGCCCCAAGCAACGTCTACTTGGTCTGCTTTAAAAAAATCTGGTTCTACCCAGGTTTCAGGTGACGAGTATGATCAAACAAGCTATACAATGCCTTCTAATGTTACTTCACAGCCCTATCAGACAATAGAGAATATGACCGGTAATCTGCATGCCACTGATGCAACAATTACTGAGACTTCACTTCCATTATCAGAAGCTGCAAGTTTTCCAACAGTCATGGAAATGACTGAATATGAAACTGAAGTTGGCAGCATGAATGGGACTTTAGATAAAACTACACAGTCTAAATACTCATTTACATCAAATACATTTACAAATGGCTATTATCCTGAAACTGATTTCACTAGCACTGCGAGTCCTTACCCTTTTGAGAACGATATGTTTAATGATGAATTAAATGGAAATTTGATACAAAGAACCAGTACGACCAGTATGCAGAGTTCAAGAACCTCTTATGTTGAGGACAGTAAGTCTACCACTTATATAAAGCCACAACAACGTTCTAAAACCTCCCATTTTGAGTCTACAGTTTCTGCCAACTACAAATGGACTTCGTCTCAAAGGACACTTTATAGTACTATGGTTCCTAAGCGTTTCAGTATTACAAAGGATCAAAGCACTACATTTTCATATCCTTTAAGCTTGAATGAGTCACTTCCTTCCAGAGCAGGACAATCATCTCTGCTTTCTACTCTCAAGCCTGCTGTGATGCAAAGTACTCTTACAGCGAAATCTAACGGTACCTTGGAGACTTCATTGCCAGTAAATGCCTCTTCTTATCACCATTCTTTTACCACTCAAGTCAATATTAAATGGTCTTCCACAGGAAAACCTACGCTGCTTCAACAGGCCACAACCAGTCAAGATCACAATATTTCTCATCATGCTCCCAAATTGGTTAACGTCACTGGTTCTTCATTTTATTTAACACAAACGTCTGTGGCAGGGCCCAGCGCAAGTAGCATGAAATCTATTTTTAATCTCCTTGTTTCCACAAGATCAACTCCCAGACAGTCTTCAGCCGTTACACCATTCCATTCAAGCAACCAGACCATTATGCCTCATACAAGCTCAAGTTTTAATTTTTCAAAGACCTTTCAGACTCTAGCTCTACCCCAATCTTCAACTACTTTACCTCCCAAGGCTTCCAGTTCCGTATATTCCACAGACTATATTTTGATGTATAAGAGCAGCACAAATCCTAGTCTCTCGTCAATCAGCCCACGTGTGGTTAATATTCCAATGAGCTTTCATCTTACTGGTATCTTGTACAGCAATCAACTTGGTGACCGCGCAACTGACGAGTATCAGAGGCTGGAGAGAGAAATAACGCTTGTGGTGAGTTTTGCCTTTATTAAATGCTTGCATTATTGTGGTGTGTTCACAAATGTGCTGGGATATTGCAACATAACTTTCTTCATTCTATCAAAGAAACCATATGGGAGTATACTAATTAAGATCAGCAGTTTTCCCTGAAAACTTTTGTTATTGCCAGTATTCGTGGTGATAAAGTAAGTAGTTTTGGGGCAATGTGTCTGTTTATTCATAATGGGACAGCTGTTAATCTAAGAAGGTATTCATGGGAATGCTAAATCCTACTCTTTATTCAATGTTCAGTTGGTACTGTGGCCATTTTACTGCACACACCTAAAAAGAATTTGAGGAAGCAAAGGGATCCATCTTAATGCATAGACCACACTTCCATTCAAAAAACATTTGGGAACTGGTTTAATTGGATAACAGGGTACACATTTAGCTATGGACATTTGTTTTGACATGGCTTTTAGCCCAGACACTGTACACATTGTAGCAATGGACTGTACTCAAATTGCCACCACAAAGAGTATTAGAATGGCACTCTTGCGCCAGACACTTAAATCACACTTGTGAAATTCAGTTCTCACATATATGTAGCAGTTGCCGCTCTTACATTGTACATTTTTAGAATTGATTGAGAAAATAACTCAAGGGTTAAATTACAAAGAAAACTGGTAAATAAGACTTACAATTATGATATGCAAGGGTCGACTTCAAAGAAATAAAAGGAGTAAATTCAGCCTAAATGTTACTTTCAGGTTTTAGGCCTCGGGAGACGCACATTTCGCCCCCAGCAGTGTCTCTTGCTGGAAGATATAGCTCCACAAGCCTCCTCCCTCCAGTAGCCCTCACCCCCCAGATTGAACAATGAATTACTTTGTTTCAGCCAAGGCCCACTTAGCTATAAATTAGCTAATTCCATGGACCAATAGTCTGATCTTTTGGGATCCATTCCCCCCCCCCCCCCCCAAATAGGTTTTATGGCAGGAAGGAACTCTGAAAGCCTGATAGCAAAGGACTTTATCCACCATGATATCAAGGTCACACCATGTCAAGGCTTACACGAAGACGACCACTCTTTGAAACTAGCAAAGAAACCTAAATATGTACACTTTGGGAGCAATTATTATTATTGCTCATGATCATGATCAGTTTACCTAAAACATGCACAATGCGCACAGGCTTCACACATGACTTTTGGGAGTTGCTGTAAACCCCTAACCACTGGGACCTTCACATGAGATTTGCAAAGCCCCTTATAATGTATGAAATTCTGGAATTTCATGTTTGATATTTTATCCTAGCTGGAATAAAATGGCCACTTTTAGAACTTTCTGTGAAGTTACAATAGGTGCCCCAACAGGTTTTTTTTTTTTTTGTTTAATTTCATATACATAAGCTGTGGACACACTGGGGTCATTCTGGTTGACAAGCAAAGCTGCGACATTCACAGCTTTGCGTGTCATTTAAAGCCAACTGACGCCCGCACGAACGCCCCCTGCACGCAGTATATATCTGCACGCATGCGAATGGATATTTAGCATGAACAGCCATTTGTAGCCTTGTATGCGGGGACTAAATCGATCGATGGACTCCGACCATCGAATGATTTTGCAGGCACACACAACTCTCTGGTGTCTTACATTTGTAGGCATCCTGTACAGGAAGTGGGCAGGCAGCTGACATATACAGTAGGAGCCCATCTCATCTATCTTCCTTAGGCCATGGCTCAGCATGGCTAGCCATGGCTATCCTATTGTTCTCAGCTGCAATACAATACATAGAACAATAGAGTAGGGGATTAGCAGAGTAATCCAATTACTCACTTAATCCCATTATAGAGATAGATGGCAGTGGCTACATCTGTACCCACATCACGGGTGCATTCACATGGGAATGCCCAGCGTTTTCATGGGCATGCCCATGAAATGCTGGGTATTCACATGGAGGCAGCCCATCGCCGCCACTCCACACCCTCCTGCACTGCTAGGTGCGAACAAGAACAAGAGCTTAACCGTGCCCACTAACCCAAAGCAGCTGCCCATGCAAGCATGGTGATCAGAATAACCTCCACAGTGTGGTTCTGGCTATCGATTTTGCCTATATAGTCAAAATCGAATAGAAGTGTGCACTGTTATGGCACAGTGCTCAGACACATTAGATGCAGATGTACACCCCATTAACTCAATATCAAATCAAAAAATAGACTGTGCAGGAAAGTCTATCTTGACTATCTAGCTCAGGGGTGGCCAAACCTGTCCTTAAGATCTACCAACGGTGCATGTTTTCCAGGCAAGCTGTGGATCTAGAGAAGGAATGAATGCAGCAGGTTTAAAATGTGACCGTTCGTATTGACTGCAGCTGTGCACAAGCTAGGTGATCTGGAAAACATTGACCGTTGGTAGATCTCGAGGACCGGTTTGGCCACCCCTGATCTAGCTTGTAGAATGTATTTGGCCTAGGACCAAATGGCAGGATAATCTGTCTAAACTACATCTAAAGTGCATTTAGCCAAAATTTGATAGTCTAAATCAAATAGAACCTGAATCACCCAGTGTGTACACCCATATAATTTAAAAAAAAAGTTTTATCTCAAAATAAATGATTATTAGTTTTTCTCTGTAAGATCTGTGTTATTAACATTATTTGCTTTTACAGTTGAACAAAATATTCTCCAGCTATTACCTGCAGAAGTATGTGCAGACAGAAATATTGGAATTTTTGTAAGTAGCGATTTTTTATTATATTTTTTTAGTGCTCTCTATCCCATTAAACCTATATGAACTTTGAATTGTTTAAATTGTCAGTATGCTTTTAAATGTGTGGCTCTTAAATGGTTTTGGTTGCTGGGTGATGGTTTTTGTCTCAGTCTTAAATTAAACACTAGCCCTAAAGGCTACACATAGTGAGTACTCTGTATAATAAAAAAAAACCTACAACATGCCATAATACAATGTTTATTAACAGTTCTGTCTTCTAGGAATGGTTCTGTCATTGTAAAGAGTAATGCTGTATTTGATGCCAGTTTTTCCACACCAACTTGCTCGGACATTGTGAGGACTGTTCTATCTGCGGTTGATGGGAAAAATAATTATTTTAGTTGGGATATTAATGGTTCCACTGTGGAATGCGAAGGTATGTTTCTTGTCCTTAAAGTTGTTCTAATGATGATAAACCGTTTGTAGCTCTTTTTTCCCCCCAATACAACTCAATGTTTTTTATGGTTATTAAAGTGTATTATATGGCACGCCAAGGGTTCCGCAGAGCCTAACAATACAAATTTTATTTATTTGTCTTTAGCTTTGTTTGTTCTTGCTTTTTTTATTTCTATTTATTTTGAGGTAGTTTATAAAAGTGGAAAGCTAGTCCATTCAAACGTATACAATGTATATAGTTAGTTGCCTAGCACGTTCCTGAAGACCAGATCCCAAGGTTTGATCCTCCTGAGCAGAGGCGTAACTCTGGGAGGCAATGGAGTCATCTGCTGCCAGGCTCCTGCTCCCAAGGGGGCACTTCTCCTCCCCTGCGAGTTTGAATCCGTTAACTGAAAGCCATTCATATTGCTACGGTGGCTAACTCCCCTCCTACCATCATATTTTCAAGTGTTACAACCTGTATTAGAACACAAGACCTTTCTTACTGGAGACAGAAACCTTACTGATTGGGGGGCACTAACATTTATCTTGCCTCCGGGAAACAGGAACAAACTTAACGCCACTGCTCCTGAAGCATCTGTGCCTGTGTTTGATGGAGGCAATTGGAAACCAGATGTACTTTGAAAGTGTTGCATTTTACTTTCTCCTTATAAAATACTATTTAATTTATGCTTCTGTACTTTTACTAGAAAAAGGACATTGGGGTTTATTCTAGTTCATTCTTTCTGACAAAATCCTTCTTAGATGGACAAAACCATGTGCACTGCAGGGGGGCAGATGTAACATGTGCAGAGAGAATTAGATTTGGGTGAGTTATTTTGTTTCTGTGCAGGGAAAATACTGACTGCTTTATTTTACACTTCAATATAGATCTCGCTTTGAAGAAAAACCCCACCCAAATCTAATTCTCTCTGCACAAGTTACATCTGCCCCACCCGCAGTGCACATGGTTTTGTCCATCTAAGAAGGATTTTGTCAGAAAGAATGGACTAGAATAACCCCCATTGTGACTGTCTTTAGTATATGTCATTGTGTTTTTTTTATGGAATTGATACTGATTATATATGACCTAACCCACAGAGGTTTTTTTGTTATTCGTGGCCTTTTCATTTTTGTTATTCTATTGACTTTTCAAATGAATACTCGAGCATCTCTTCTAGAAAGCAGTGAGTGAAATTAAAAGGAAACTGCAGTGTTCGCAAAAATAAAATGCTGTAATTATGTTTTTATGCATATATATATATATATATATATATATATATATATATATATATATATATATATATATATATATATATATATATATATATATATATATATATATATATATATATATATATATATATATATATATATATATATATATATATATATACATATACAGTGGTCGAAGTGGAAATTTTGAAGTGGGGGTATGGAAATTTTGAAGTGGGGGTATGGAAAAGTAAAGAGTGAATATAGTGCGCACCTTCGGACACCCCCCTCTCCATCAACGTCCCCTGCCAGACTGCCCCGTTGTACAGGGGTATTACAAAAGCACAATATGTGCTGCTGAGTGATCAGAGAGCATCCTGAGGGGGAAAAAAAACTTTTTTTTTTTATCTTCAGATTAAAGTGGGGGTATGCCATACCCCCGTATACCGCCCCACTTCGACCACTGTATATATATATATATATATATATATATATATATATATATATTTATTTTTTCAATAAATACTTTTTTTTTATTCAACAACCCCCTTTGAAGAACTAGAATGAACAGCATGATTCCAAATCTATGATCCCCCACTGTTAATTTAGTTATACTGTATCTGCACTCTCTGGGGCTTGCTGAATAGAGGAATTTGAATGCACCTAGTTATGAAGAGTATATGTAGAAGATGTGCTGTCCAATCAGAGTTCTAATTCATTTTGTTTGCTTTGATTCAAAATTATATACATTGTTGCTCCTTGTTCAACACACTATCATAGAGATATGAAAAATTATCTAGACCGCTCAATTTAAATGTGTTCCTGGAGTCCTT
Source organism: Crinia signifera (assembly GCF_055691185.1). Classification (NCBI taxonomy): domain Eukaryota; kingdom Metazoa; phylum Chordata; class Amphibia; order Anura; family Myobatrachidae; genus Crinia; species Crinia signifera. Next base: position 211,503,096 of record NC_139220.1, read on the forward strand.
TCTCTATTTTTCATGACTAAGTAAATACTGGGAATGTACCAATAATTATTTACTTAGCTTTTGCGGATCAAGTTTTGGTGGACTGTGGCTTGAAACTTTTCATATTACTAAAGCCTAATACACACTAGGCGATATTGTGAACAATATCATCTAGTGTGTACACTCAATATCGAGAATGATGCATGCTCCCTAGTATCGTTAATGACCTCTTCCCTTGTCCTGCATATACAAGGTGAGGGAGGTACAGATGGAGCCCCTCTCATTATAGGCCGCCTCTCGCCAGACCGTCCCCGGCGGTGATGGACCCCATTAAACTGGGATGCGCATCCCAGTCTCTCCACGGCGCCACAGCGGGTCCCTGTCTGTCTCTGCTTCAGGTAGAGGGGTGGGGTCGGAGCGCCAGGTACCTGGGGGCAGCTCCGTTGCCACAGGGTTTTGCGAACGTCTCATGCGCGCCCCCTGGCGGGAGCTGGCGTTAGTATCGCCAGCCCCCGGCAGGATGAGACCTGCTACGTCTGTACTCATAACGACCCCCTCCCTTGTCCTGTATGTACAAGGTGAGGGAGGTACTCATTAACGTCGGCCATGCTGCGGCATAGCTGTTGCTCCCTCCCCACCACCACCATTGCTCGCTTACCCGCCAACATTGGCATACACACTTGCCAATGCTGGCGGGTAAGCAAGCAATGGTGGAGGGAGCAACAGCTATGCCGCAGCATGGGCGACGTTAATGAGTACCTCCCTCACCTTGTACATACAGGACAAGGGAGGGGGTCGTTAACGATTCTAGGGAGCATGCATCATTCTCCATATTAAGGGTACACACTAGATCAGTGGTTCTCAACCTCGGTCCACAGTGCATGTTTTCCAGGTGCAATTGTTATTCACTGAAACATTTTAAAAGATCACAGGTATTGCTGATTATTTCACCTATGATTCTATGTAGAGACCTGGAAAACACCGCCACCAATGATATCGGTTTTGGCAGGGAGTGTGCTAGTGTGTAAGGTACTTTGCGGTTACTTGAATCCTAACCATGATCCTGTATTCTAGAACCGGCAGCTTACAAGTGTTTTTCCCTCTTAGTTTGTAGTAGACAGTACACACTGGGCCTGTTCACCTGTTCATCTGAGGCACATACTGCACAGTATTTTTTTTTTTCCAGATGACTGGATTATTTTAATCTGTTTACAAGAACAAAATTGGATCTAGGTCTCCATGGCTATGTCTGTCAGGGGTATAGTTTCTCATTTACAGAAATCCAGACTTTCTGTTGTGGTATTTTTCCACATTTACTTTAGGGTGCAGGCAGGCCTGTGAAACCTGCAGTCTGCTTTTTAGGTTCTGGACTAAACTGAATGATTTTAAGACTGTGGCAATGTAATAATATGTGAGATATATTTCTATAGTAATATTCTGTCATTCTAATTATAATGGGCTAGTAATACATGGTGTAAATTGTTCCACTTATTCCCGCAGGCTATACGCAGAACAACTTGGAGATACTGTCTCTGCCTATCTCTTTCCTGGTTCTGCGGGCTGGTTATATTGCAGTTTCCCAGAATTACCAAGATAACCAAAGTTTCATGGATAATCTACAAATGAAGGTATGGCGATATGCCTACTTCGGCTTACTACTTTGTTTTTATTGGCTAGTCTCTAGTTTGACAATGCCTGCACTTGTGTCATGGGTTAAGCATTTAAAGTGAGTAGTAACTTAACAGATTGATGTTGCTTTATTAATTATTACACATCTTATACTTGAATTAATTTGGATGACTTGCTTGATGCCTGTATCTATACCACACCGGCCTCGTTTTTGTAACATCTGGGTGGCTGAAACCACTTTGGTTAAAATTTCCCAGAGAAGAAAATCATGAACAAATTTTGTGGGTGTTAATTTCAATAATAACACTGCATTATCCTATCTGATACTTATATACAAGACGTTTAATGGTACAGAGTATACTTTGTAGTACGTCAGGGATTTCAAATATACATGTTTTTTTCATCTATGTTTAGCGCTATTAATACTTGTGAGCAGTTGAGTGTGAAAAAACTGGTTATACAGTAGATAGCCTATAGAAGACTATGTAGTAATGTGCTGATTGAGGTCAGACTACTTTACAGAATTCGTGACACAGGCCTCTATCTACCATGTCACATCATCCAGTGTGGTCAGGGTTATTGTGTTACATCTTTGTCATGTAAAAATAGGTGCAACTTGTTAAACTCAAACATTTGCTACCTCGATCTATGGAGTACAATATACAGATGTCCCCTCAGACCTAATTATATTTGCCTACTTTTAAAAACTAGTTTGAAGGTGATTATAGTTGGTGGTAGAATTTAGCACGGCTCCCCATCAATGGTGTGTCATGCTCCACCCAAAGGGTGGGTCTAGGTCCATATGTTGTGTATATGTGCTTAAATGTTTGCTGCAAGATATTTCTAGATAACATTATCTATAGATTTGGGGAAATTTAGCAAGTATATTTAATATTGCTGCCTGCAATATTGTATTTATTTGGTTGCAACTATATGCTGTGATATTTATTTTCTTCTAACTCTGCATAATATATTGTGGCAGGGACAGCCTATTTCCACAGACGGGTAATATGGAAGATCCAGTCCAGGTTTTAGAGCACTAGCAGGAAAATTAGATCCAGTTCAGGTTTTCTACATGGATGTGATCAAGGTTAGGTTGATTAGCGGCACCTGTGGCTTCCTGGTATGTGTGTCCAGGGCAGGAGGTCATGGCTCCTATTGCTGAAAAGGGGCTAGGTGATAGGCTGGTAATGTAATATTACGTTAATGTAATATTAAGTTAGGTGCTTTGGAATGTATCTGCGGTGCTGAAATCTGTGGAAAACACTCTGAAGCTGTTACCTTGCTTGTCGAGCTGTTAACCTGGTATGCGTTTTTCCTGCTACAAAATAATGGTCCTAGACGTAATCTATATCCAATGTATATGTGATTCCTTGTCACAATGTGATAATATGGTGCCTATGCAATTTAACCATACTTTACTACTTTTGAAAAAGCATTTTACGGAGATTGTATAAGTGGCACCTAGAAGTGTCGACATGCACCGCTACATCTGAGAGGAGGCGTGTTATAAAATGACTTGAATATAAATGTAGATGAGCCCCAAAGCAGTTAGTAAGATCTTCCGTACTTGGTGAAGAAAGACCGGTCAGGGATAGTTCATGTATTGTGTTTTAGAAGTGGTTCCATATATAAGGTCTCAAGAAACCTTATTTAAAATACATGTATCCATGGGGATCATTGGGGCAGATGTATTAAGTCTTAAAAATAAATCAATGCAAGGGTAATAGGAGCTGATTGGCTGGATGTTTAGTTCTGTTTAAGACTTAATGCAGCTACCCCACATTGCTCTATAGTCAATACAGGCACATTGCATTTGTGATTCCATTTGTATGTATATATCTGATTTCTTTTTTCCACCCAGAAATGTAGCCTCTGATGTGGGTAAGGTGCAATGAAGGGAGATGGCTAGGCTCTTTAGGGAGACAGGGAGACTACTACTATTTCACGGGGTCTCCGGCAGAATGCAGTAGGGTAGGCAACTATGGACCTAATGCCATAAACCTAAAAACAGCTTTTTATTAATGTACTGTATGTCAATTGAGCATGCTTGGTTCATAGTATAGGCACTATACCTCTCGCATGGTTCTATGTCTATGTAGAATTATATTTAATTTATACTTTTTTTTCATGTCCTTTTAATAGGTGTTTCAGGCTATTAATGTGTCCTTTCCAATCACAAACATCTCCTTTTCACAAATTCGGTAAGAAGAGTGAACTTTTGAGAAATACTGTATTGGATGTTTAGTTATATTCTAGAAGTCATAAAATTAGTTGAAAACAGAAATAATTTGTAAATACAAAGATTTATTAGTCACCCCTTAAGCTAGAACTCAGGGGCCAAATGTAATAGGGTGTGGGAATCCGAAAGTTAGAGATTTTGTAAGATTGCTGCCTTAACAAAAAAAAAAAAAAAGGAATCCATGTTAAAATGGACTGAGTCCATTTTAACATGGAATTCAATGGGAAAAAGGGGTCCTTTTCATACCCCTACTATCCAAGTGGGCATAGAGTTGGATATAAACCTGTGGCGAGCGTAGCGAGCCACCGAGCCCCGCGAGGGGACACAGAATACCGTCCCCTCGCGGGGCTCGCCACGCTTCGGGCTCGGCAGCTCGCTATACTCGCCACAGGTTTATATCCACCTCCATGCCCACTTGGATAGTAGGGGTATGAAAAGGACCCCTTTTTCCCATTGAATTCCATGTTAAAATGGACTCAGTCCATTTTAACATTGATTCCTATGGAAAAATGGTCGCATGCGATGCGATGCGATATCGCATCTGATTGTATGCCTTAACTTAAGGCATACAATCAAAAAATCGGGCGCCCAGATACTACATAAGTACCACATACCGTATATGCTCGAGTATAAGCTGACTTTTTTCAGCACATTTTTTATGCTGAAGAAGCACCTCCTTGGCTTATACTCGGGTGTATACGGTAGTTTGTTCATAATGTGCTATTTTGTTTGAAATCAGTGCTGCCGTGCCAGGGCTAGAGCCTGCAAGTGTACTTATGCCGGGGTTAGAGCTGCGCGACTGATAAATGCTGACTGACTGTGCGTACACAGTGCCACATCAGTCAGCCGTGCAGCCCCAGCACCGCTAATGGAAGCTCACCTACACCGCCGATATCTGCATAAGAAGCGGCTTTGCCTCCCTCTCTAGTACCACACTAGTACAGGTGCTCTGGGGGCCCGGCCACCCTGCAATGCCGACAGGGCCACCCTGAGGAGAGGACAGCCGAGACTTGTGGAGAAACAGGGCGGCAGCCACCAGCACTATGAAGCTGCGGGATCTGGAGCGAGCAACCAGGTCAGGGCTGAAGCTGATCCCTGTGAGTACTAGTGTCCCTGCTGGGGCCTATCTCCTTCCCTCCTCTGCTTCAGGACTTCCTCCCCTTCCCTCTTAGAGGTCATAGTTGACTATGTACCACAGACTCCTGCCTGTGGAACCCCAATGATCTGGTGATGGGGACACTTCAGTGTCATAGTTTTTTCTTATGCCACTAGAATGAGCCCTGAGCTACCATTCTATCTCCCTGTGGCCAGTGTACTAGTAACTGCCCTGTGCATTTCCCATCCTAGGCTTATACTCGGGTCAATAAGTTTTCCCAGTTTTTTTAGGTAAAAAAAGGTACCTCGGGTTATATTCGGGTCGACTTATACTCGAGTATATATGGTAATTTGCAGAAATGCATACATATTATTGCACCGCTCTTATATCACACCTAGATTAGGTTTGGTGATGGCCCCTGATACTGATTTTAATTGTTTAAATATAAAGAGTCTGCATCAGATTTGATGCATTGCATGTGGAGGTGTACAGAAGTTCAAAAGTTTGGGAGATTTTTGTTTTCAAAGTTATTTGAATGATGTCCTTAAAATATAACAACCAAGTGGGCCTTGTGGGGATATTCATGATACATTGTTGACTTCCGCTTTAAACAGAGGCAATACATGACTGTTAACCAAACAGCTGCAAAAACCCATCTGATCACAAAGAGTTTCTTCAGATACTTTGTCTATTACCACTATCAATGCCTCAAGTGTAATATTTGTTTCATATGGACTGGCTGTTAACATCCATTAATAATAAGAGTAGAGAAATGTATGATTACATGGGTACCATATATACAAACTTTTGATTTCTGTTTTTGTTTTGTTTTTCTTCTGGCTTTGTGTATCTCACAATGCAGAATTTGTTGTGCTAACCATATTCTTCTATGGAGCTGTTTTGTTTTACATGTATTTTATTAATCTAGATATTGTTTTATGTATTTAAATATTTTTTTTTATATTTGTGCATTTCTAAAATTTGTTTTAAAATAATGCAGCAAAATGTATACATACAATAAATAGTAAGATGGCACCCTACATAATAGTCTCAAAATGTTTTATATCGCAATGAACAACAATACAGAAGTTCATAGGTTAGTTTTTGTTTTCTTAAAGTATTTTTTTTCATAAAACTTCATACAATGCATTTCCTTTTGCAAAATTTGCCCATAGATGAATATAAATTAATGCAGAGAAGAACCCAATGCATTTCATACATGAGACTTCATCAGGGGTAATTCTACAAAATCACAAGCAGTATCAGCATACATAAAACAAAACTTAGGCCTTCTATGAAAATATACACTGCTCAAAAATACAAAGGGAACACTAACATAACACATCCTACATCTGAATGAAATATTATTAAATACGTTGTTCTTTACATAGTTGAATGTGCAGACAACAAAATCACACACAAATTATCAATGGAAATCAAATTCATTAACCCATGGAGGTCTGGATTTGGAGTCACCCTCAAAATTAAAGTGGAAAAACACACTACAGGCTGATCCAACTTTGATGTAATGTCCTTAAAACAAGTCAGTTTCATGTGTAGCCTCCACGTGCCTGTATGACCTCCATACAATGCCTGGGCATGCTCCTGATGAGGTGGCGTATTGTCTCCTGAGGAATCTCCTTCCAGACCTGGACTAAAGCATCCGCCAACTCCTGGACAGTCTGTGGTGCAATGTGGCATTAGTGGACAGAGCGAGACATGATGTCCCAGATGTGCTCAATTGGATTAAGGTCTGGAAAATGTGTGGGCCAGTCCATAGTATCAATGCCTTCATCTTGCAGGAACTGCTGACACACTCCAGCCACGTGAGGTTTAGCATTGTCTTGAATTAAGACGATACCCGGGCCAACCGCATCAGCATATGTCTCACAAGGGGTCTGAGGATCTCATCTCGGTACCTAATGGCAGTCAGGCTACCTCTGGTGAGCACATGGAGGGCTGTGCAGCCCCCCAAAGAAATGCAAATTCACACCATAACTGACCCACCGCCAAACGGTCATGCTGGAGGATGTTGCAGGCAGCAGAACGTTCTCCTTGGCATCTCCAGACTCTGTCATGTGTTCAGTGTGAACCTGCTTTCATCTGTGAAGAATTTGCCAATCCTGGTGTTCTCTGGCAAATGCAAAACGTCCTGCACGGTGTTCAGCTGTAAGCACAACCCTCACCTGGATGTTGGGCCCTCATACCACCCTCATGGAGTCTGTTTCTGACCGTTTGAGTAGACAAATGCACATTTGTGGCCTGATGGAGGTCATTTTGCAGGGCTCTGGCAGTGCTCCTCCTGTTCCTCCTTGCACAAAGGGAGAGGTAGCGATCCTGCTGCTGGGTTGTTGCCCTCCCACGGCCTCCTCCGTGTCTTCTGATGTACTGGCCTGTCTCCTGGTAGTGCCTCCACAGTGCTCTGGACACTATGCTGACAGACACCGCAAACCTTCTTGCCACAGCTCGCATTGATGTGCCATCCTGGATGAGTTGCACTACCTGAGCCACTTGTGTGGGTTGTAGACTTTGTCTCCTGCTACTACTGCACTGGCAGCTTTCAAAAGTGACCAAAACATCAGCCAGAAAGCATAGGTGCTGAGAAGTGGTCTGTGGTAACCACCTGCAGAACAACTCCTTTATTGGGGGGTCTTGCTAATTGCCTATATTTTCCACCTGTTGTATATTCCATTTGCACAACAGCATGCAAAATTGATTGTCAATAAGTGTTGCTTCCTAAATGGACAGTTTGATTTCACACAAGTGTGATTTGACTTGGAATTACATTGTGTTGTTTAAGTGTTCCCTTAATTTTTTTGAGCGGTGTACTTACATTTTACTATGAATGTAATACATTTTTTATTAGATTTATATAAAATTCAAATGTAATAAACAAGGAGATATAAGCAATGGAAAAAGATGAGTAGAAACTACAATCAATCGAGGAGGAAGAAGAGGATGACTAATCATTAATATTAAAATAAGTTAAGTGTTACTTAGTGAAATTTACATACCAGAAACAGATGCATGATAGGTAGTACAGAATGGGGAAGCTGTTTCTTAAATGGCAATTTACAAGTCTCAATACATGTATGAATGTATGTATGTATGTATGTGTCTCTCTGCCATCTCATCTTGGATGTCTTCTCGCCAACTCAAACTTAATATTTCCAAAACGGAATTACTTATATTCCCACCAGCCAAGAACAGTTACCATCCTGATATCTCCATCACTTTTGACAACTCGACAATCTACCCTACCCCACAAGCTCGTTGCCTAGGGGTCATCCTCGACTCTAAACTGTCCTTTTTTCCCCACATTCAATTTTCCCCACATTCAATCTGTCTCCAAATCATGTTACATGCATCTAAAAAACATATCCAAAATACGACCCTATCTCACACAAGACACTACTAAATTTCTTATCCATGCACTCATTATATCCCGCATTGATTATTGCAATAGTCTCCTAACTGGTCTTCCCAAGAACAGACTCTCCCCACTGCAATCCATTTTAAATGCTGCTGCTAGGCTGATCTTCCTTGTAAGATGCTCATCGTCTGCTGTTCCGCTCTGCCAGTCCCTCCATTGGTTGCCTGTATCTTATTCAATATAAAACACTTCTACTCGCATATAAAGCTATTAACCATACTGCACCAGCATATATCTCTTTACTTATCACAAAATATCTACCCTCTCGCTCGCTCCGCTCTTCACGAGATCTCCGTCTCTCTTCTGCACGGATCACTAGCTCCCATTCACTATTACAGGACTTTCATCGTGCTGCTCCCATCCTATGGAATGCCCTTCCACGCACAATAAGACTCTCCACTAGCCTTCAAACTTTCAAGCGTTCTCTGAAAACTCACCTCTTCAGGCAAGCCTATCATGTTTAAGTACCACAAGCATAACCCTTTTATAGCTTCGCTTCTGGACTTGTAACTTGGTGGGACTGCTATGTTCTTACTGGTGCCTGTCCTTGTGTTTCCCTCCTATGTCCCTATAGATTGTAAGCTTGCAGCAGGGTCCTCCAGTGGCAAACGCAGGATTTTCAGAAGGGGGTTTCCCGAGGAACGGAGCAAAGCACGGAGATGGACACTTAGGTGACCCAGTATATGCCGGGTCAATTAAAGTATTATAGATAGACCAAATGTATATAAATAATAATATACACACACACACACACATATATACATATATATATATATATATATATATATATATGTATATGTATATGTATATATATATGTATATGTATATCAGTGTAGACCCCTTGGCATAGCAATGTATTGGGGCCCCTACTGATCCTCCAGCGGTAGGGGTGGGGGAAGCTTTGATGCCCCGCGGGTGGTAGGGGGTATTATATCAACCGCTTAGCATGTAGGGCCTGGATCAGTAATTTCCACTAATTACCCTTTTACTGCACAGATGGTGGGAGATGGGGTGGGAGAAGGGGGCATTGGGCTGAAGGAAGGGGCTCTGATACATAGCTTCCAGGGTGGTAGAGGATGTTTAGTATGCAGAGGAGGGGTGTATAGTGGAGTGGGCTTATTATACATAATTTTTTGGTGGGAGGACAGCTTGCTTGACTGCAGATATCTCCAGTTTACAGAAATAGATTTCTTAGATTTGGTACTAGGGACTAGGGGATCAGAGTTCAGGAGCAATCTGCTAGTGAGAAATGAGAATATAAAACTACATACCAGGTGCGTGGAGCTGGAGCAGTAACCAGCTGCTGGAAGGCTGATATCTCTGGTTCTGGGCACAGTAGAGACAAGCTACTAGTGTCCTTCAAAGGGGGAGAGTCCCAGCTTTTGGAATATACCCTCAGAAAAACTTTAAGTCAGAAAGAACCTGAAATATCTGACTAGGAAGAGCAATTAACAGGCTTGGATGGGGACCACTGCTTTGAAGTCAGATATCTCCGGTTCCCAAGTGCCGATTTTTAAAATTCTTGTACCCATGGAAAGAGGAGACCCTCAGCTTTCAGCCTAGGGCCCTAGACTCCTGGGGGGTTTCTGGGTACTCAGAACCCCCCCTGCGTGCGCTACTGTCCTACTACCTCTAAGTCTGTCTGTTACCCAGTTTGTTTTATCACTGTTTACTATTGTAAAGCGCAACGGAATCTGCTGTGCTATATAAGAAACTGTAAATAAATAAAAAATAAATGTATGTATGTATGTATATCTGGTAGAGACTATCACAATATTCTTCAAGGGTACTATGGTGGTGGTATTAATATATAAATGTATTGAAACGTATAGTACTATAAGGACACATACCTTTTTAATTAGTATTGTTGGAACACTAACGTAATCTCACTAGTTGGTAAATAATTCAATAGACCATATGGGTTGGAAATGGGTAACTGAAATAAGGAAAACGGGGATAAGTTAATGGGCTTAATGAGAAAGGTATTGAGCTGTAACTGGAATATATAAGCATACCTTAAGTCCATATTGGCTGCACTAATGCATAGTCCAAATGTACAGTAGAAAAAGGAAGGTCATGGGATCATAGAGGCAGGCACTAATCAAGGCAAAAACAGGGTCAAATAACCAGTAGGAGCATGTTCAAGACTGATTTGGATGAGAACTTCAGATGACACTAAGCAGACCCTCCTGGGCCAAGCTGTCAAGCTTAAAACATGAAAAGGATAACGTTTAAGTAATTCTAATTGCACAACCAAACCAAAGCTACGCCAGGTTATTCAGCTGGATCCATGATTAAGTGCCTTCGCATTAAAAGAAGACCAAAACCAGAAGTACTGACTCGCGATAGTGTAAATTGTCGCAGACAGACCCGGAGTAGCTGCAGACCTGGATAAAATAGTAAGATATAGATAGCCACTCCCACTGCATTATGGCAAAATAACAATACCAGTTACCCTGATACTACATTCTT